>NC_052634.1:48021153-48311153 GCF_016161935.1 Mauremys reevesii
TGCAGAGCTGGACACAGGGAAATTGAGCACTGGGAGCTCCAGAGCTTTACCACAAGCCAACACAAGGTCCTACTGAGATTTGAACTCAGATTGCAGGATTCAGAGTCCTGAGTGCTGCCCGTTACACCATGGGACCAGCTTGTGTTGCTTTCTCTGCACATCGGTGACCCTCACAGGGCTGGCTTGTGTAAGGGACTGTTGGCCCCATACTAAAAGTTAGTGGGGGTTCGGTTGGCTAGTTCCCAGCACCAATAGAAGGGGAAGGGCCAATGGGAAATCAGGCCCCTGAGACTGACAGTCCCCAAGGGCAATGGGGAGAGGCCAAAGCTCCATGTTAGCCGGACTGACAGCCCAGGCAGTGTAATAAGAGAGTCACCAGGCCAGGGGGTCCCATCCTCCGTGGGAGCTGGAACTGCCTGGGCCAGAGTGGGGCAGAGCTAAGGAGAGCAGGAGCCGAGAAGAGCCAGGAGCAGAGCTGCACCAGCCAGGAGAACCAGAGCAGATCTGTGCTGGGAGCCGAGCCGCAGCAGCACGAGCCGTAGAAGCTGCCCAGGAGCAGATCTGTGCTGGGAGAAGAGCTGCAGCAAGCGGAGCCAGAGGAGCAGCCCAGGAGCTGGAGGCAGAGCCGCAGCAGCACTGGGGCTGGAGGTGGGTGCAGTGAGCAGCGTGGGAGAGCGAGGGGGACCCTGGGCAGAAGGCCCAGTGCAGGAGATGCCACCCGTCAAGAGATCTTGCAGGCCAGACTTTTGGGGGTGGGGGGATCATATCCCCTACATGGGGGCTGACACTGGGGACAAGGGGCCTGTCACCTAGAGCGTGTGGCCACTGCCAGAGCAAGTGTCCAGCCCGTGGTGTCCCTGCAGCACAGCCAGGGCCTGGGGAGGAGGCCTGGGACATGTGAGGGAGAGACTGTGACCTGCCCTGACCCTCCAGAGACGCTGGTTGTGATCTCCCTGCGCCACAGAACAGGGTGACATGTTTTCCTTTCCCATCTTTCCTTATGTTTTACATTGATTGCTGGGTAGTAAATGGTGTTTGCTTGAAGCACATGCAATGAGGAGTGGGTCAGGGAAGTGCCCAGAGTGGGGACACTGTAGCCCCCGTTCAAGTGATCATGACAAGATTGGGGGTCATCAAACCCCCCAGGATTCCTGGGCCCAGCCTTGTTGGGGTTACGAGGTCTCTGCCACACAGGAGAGTAGAAAGAGCGTCCTTGGGGTCAGGCAGCCTCTGGGTAAGGGGCTGGGGACTCAGATCCTTCCACCGGCCAATTGCACCAGGGTCGTGTTGTCATAAACAGATAGTTAAGGGTTAAAGTCTCTTTTACCTGTAAAGGGTTAACAAGCTCAGTAACCTGATGAACACCTGACCAGAGGACCAATCAAGGGACAGGATAATTTCAAATCTCTGTGGAGGGAAGGCTTTGTCTGTGCCCTTTGTTTGAGTTGCCGTGCTCTCTTTGGATCTAAGAGAGGCCAGACATGTCTCCAAGCTCTCCTGGAGTATTTCCTACTATCCAGTATAGTGAGTATTAGAAAGGCGAATTAATCTTCTAATTAATTTCTGCATTTGCAATTGTGTGGTTGCTGGAGAAATATCTTTATTTCTGTTTGCTGTTACTTTGATTCTTCTGAGGAAGGAGGAGGTGGGGAAAGCCTCTCCAGGCTTCTAAGTTAGACCCTGTATTTTTGCATCCTGGTAATACAGAGATAGTGTACTTTTTTTTCTCTCTTTAATAAAATCTTTTCTTTTAGAACCTGAGTGATTTCTTCCCTTGTTTGGATTTTCAGGGGAAGGGGAGGGGGAAAAGTGAATCTCTCTTTGTTTTGATTCAAGGAGTATGAATCCAGGTATCTCTCCCAAGGACAAGGGGAGGGGGAAGAAGGTGGGGGGAATGAATTATTTCCCTTTGTGTTAAGATCCAAGGAAGTTGGGATCTGTGTTCCCCAGGGAAAGTTTTGGGGGAACAGGGAGTGTGTCAGACACTTAAAACTTGACTGGTGGCAGCGAGAACCAGATCTAAACTAGGATTTTAGTTTAGAGGAGTCCATGCAGGTCCCCATCTTGTGAACGCTAAAGTTCAAAGTGGGGAAAAAACCTATGACATGTGTGTAAACCAGGGAAGTTCCCCACAGTAGCCGGACCTGAACCCCCTGTACACTTGTGCTCTGTTCTCATTGCTTCTCTGTCTCTCTTCCCCTCATCTCTGCTGCTCCCCCTCTGGGCTTTCTCAGCACCTGGCCCCACAGCACTTCCTGCCAGCCAGAGACTGCGTGTTCTAGGCCTGCTCCTGTGGATGTGGCCTCTCTCCTGATTCCTGAGGAAAGGAACCTTCCCAGGAAATGGCCACAGCTTCTGGGAATCCGCATGTGGCTGGTGGAGAGCACCAGGAATCATTTGGCTCCTGGCACACAAGGCAACTTAAAAGCTGAGCACCCAGACAGGGGCTTGAACCCTGGACCCTCAGATTAAGAGCCTGATGCTCTACCAACTGAGCTACGTGGGCTTGTTGAGGCCAGCTTCACCGTTCACCACAAGAGTGAGTAGGCCGGCAAACAAGAGGCAAAAAATGTCCCTGGAACCCCTCCTCTTTTTCTGCACAGCCACTGCCTGTCAGCAGGATTCCTCCTCCTCCTCCCTCCTGTGCCTCAGTGCGACTAAATCTCCACACCTAGACAGCCGGTCCGTCCGCTGCACCCCAATCCCCCATGCCTGAGCCTCCCTGCCAAAGCCCTGCACCTGGCCCCATAGAGTTAAGTCTCACGTGTCGCTGGGAACTCGACTTCTTGTGCCCAGAGATTCTCAGCCCCCCTCAGCAGATGACCTAAGAACAATGTCGGCCTTTTCCAAAGAAGGGCTTGGAGGGGCTTTTCTCATGTGGCCTAATGGATAAGGCATCTGAGTGTGGATCAGAAGATTGAGGGTTTAAATCCCTTGGTAGTTGTGTTTCTGCAGTTTTACTGTTGTGCTGAACGTCCTGCTCCTTGCAGGGCTGGAACCTCTTCTTGGCGGCTCAGGCCAATGCTCTGGCTTCAGCTAGAGCCCCGGGAAGGAGTTGGGGGGTGGGCGTCACAAAGGCTGGGGCATGAGCCCCAGGTGCTTCCAGTCTCGCCTTTGCCCTTCCTGACTTGCCAAAGAAAATGGGCGGCTGACTGGGCTAGCGTGTGCGCCTGTCCCTGTGCTGGAGGGTACTTGCTACACAGCGTCTTTGGAGCCTGGGTGTTTCTCTGCTTCTCACCAGCTGGGGAAAAGCCTCTTGGGGTAAAATCTCCTGCCCCACTGCAAAAGTGAGCACCTTGAGTGGGACCAGTCAGAGGCCCCACCATGGGGGCTGGCCCTGCTTTCCTACCATCTTGTGATGTTGGCCACAGAACATCAGCAGCCGCCCCGCATGCTGGTGACCTTCAGTGGGTGTTTGGCATGGCAGGGGGCAGCCTGGCTGGGTGTTTTTGTGCCTGTCTGAAGGCCACACATAGGCATGGTCCTGTCCTCCTCTAGCCCTGACCTCAGTTGCTCTGTGGCTTTTAAGCCTTCCCTTGGAGCTGTCAGCACCAGCTGCCTCTGCTCTAGGTGCCCAGAGGAGGAGAGGTGTTGCTGGGTCACTTTTACAGATGCCCCTTCCCTGGTACTGCCCTTGCTCAGCTGCACAGAGGAGCTTCCATCCCCAATCCCTGCCTGTCACTGCCCAGCAGCCCTCTGGCACCATTCCTGAGGCACAAAAACACCCAGCCAGGCTGCTCCATTCCTGAGGGCTGCCCTGCCTTACTCTTTCCCTGACATATTTGGAAAGACAGCTCCCCACTCTCCTTCTTAAAGGTCAGGTGGGCCAACTAGGGGCAGAAGCCCATTCTATGTTTTCCTACTGCAGAGCCCAAGCTCAGGGACTCACCTTGGGTGCAGGCAGTGCTGTGCTCCCAGAAAACAAGCCACCCCTGCACAAAGAGGGATGAAAGGACCCACCAAAGCCTGGGATTGAACCAAGGACCTTTGATCTTCAGTCTAACACTCGCCCAGCTGAGCTACTTTGGCACCTGCATTGAAGTATTTTGGCCTCTTGCTTCTCTGTCTGGGATGTTCTTGTCAGCAGTTGCACAGAAAAAGGACAGGAAAACGAACGGCTGCTCCACACCCCCACCGGAGGAACCCGGCGCCCTTAGCTGTGGGGAGTAAGAAGTGGCTGTTGGCTGACAGGGCCTGTCCCCGAGGAGCTGGAACAGCAGCTGCCGCCTCCCCCTCGGCTCCAGGCTATGGGAAATGCTCATTGCCTGGCTGCATGGGCGGCTGCTGCTCCGTGCTCTGGAGAGCGTCTGTATTGCTCTGTCAACCCCCCGTCTTCACTGAGCCAGTCTGGTAAGGTCCCAAGTGCCCCCTCCGGCCTGGCAGCTGAGAGTCTGTGCAGACATCAGCCCCCTGCCAGCCCCACAGGCAGCAGCAGCGCCAGCCCCCCAGCACCACAGGGGCACTCAATGCACTTCCTGTGGGGAAATGGCTCCTTGGCGTCCAGCTGCTAGAGTGAGAGCCAGGAGAGAGCAGTGTCTGGCTCACCGTGGGGGAGAGAAGAGACCTGGTGAGTGCGGATCTCCCTCAGCCTCCCCCGCAAGGCTGGTCAGTTTTATTGTCACTGTGAGAGTCGGTGCTTCCCTTCAGGGCCGGCCCTAGAGGGGTGTGGTGCCCGGGAAAAATCCCCCCTTTCCTCCTCCACCCCTTCCCCCAAGCCCCCACCCCTGTCCCATTCCTCTCCCTCCCCCACCTCTTTCCGTCTCTGCTCCTCCCCCTCCCTGCCCAGCACCTCCTGCACCCCACTGAACAGCTGATCACTGGCAGGTGGGAGGTGCTGAAGGGGAAGAGGAGGAGCTTGTCGGCAAGGCCTGTAGTGTGAGTGGGGGGGGGGGGAGCTGGCTGCCAGTGGGCGCTGAGCACCTATTTTTTCCTCTGTTGGTTCTGCAGCCCCGTAGCTCCCATGGAGTCGCTGACTTGGCTCCTTTCGCACTCTAGAGAGAGGAGCAGAACCAGGGCTATGGCTGATCTATGGGGCACCAGGTGAGTGGCAGAGGCTTCAGGTGCTGAGAGTTTGCCTGACCCCTCAGGGACACAGTGTGAGGGGGTGTCCCAGGGATCTCTAGGAAAGGAGCAGAACAGGATTTACTTGGGGTGGGGAGAGAACTGAGAGTGTTTCAGGGGGTTGTACAGAGGTATTGCCCGGGTGAGGGACTGGCTAAAACACAGGCCTTGCTGTGAGCAGGATTTGAACCTGCGCAGGGGAACCCTATTGGATTTCAACTCCAACGCCTTAACCACTCGGCCATCACAGCTGTGAGCACAAAAATGCCCCAATGCCAGAGAAACTGGTAAAGAATCCCAATGCCCAGGCGTGAAGTCATCTGAACTACAGAATTCCCACCGCAAACCTGGCTCCCAAAGCACAGGGGGGATTGGGGGTTTGTTCTCTTTGCTTAGCCATGTGCAGTCACACAGAGAGCGCGTTTAACAGTCTCCCCTCCCACAGAGCGGGAATGAGAAATAATTCTCAGCTTGAAGCTTGATGTAATGAGGCTGTCTGGACCACAGGGCCAGGGACTTATCTTTGCTAGAGAAACCAGTGACACACAGAACTACACTAAGGAAAATGTTTCCTGGAGTCAGTAACTGGATTAGCAGCAGTATCGTGCAGAGAAATGTCTCACAAGAGGAGTCAGCGCATTGGTAGTTCAGTTGCAGAAGTCACAGCTACAGCGGGGGAGGTCTAGCTTTGGTTTCTGGCCAACAGAGGGATGAATTTTATTATCTCCAAATTTCAGTAGAAAAATTCAGACCCAAACTGGGTGTGGTGGGGGTTTCTCTGATTTGGTTTGTTTGTCTCATTTGAAATGTCCTTGATCATTTTTCTGGAAAAATTATTTGGACAAGGCCAAGGAAGAGTTAGAACAATTACAAATCTCCATGGGAGTGAGGGGGTCTCTCAGTGCCGGGGGAGGGGTGGAGATTTTCATGGAGGGGAGTTGAGGAGATAAATGAGAGGCTTTTGCTCCAGCAGAGGGAGCGGCTTGGCAGGTTCATTTTTACCAAGTGAACCCCCCCCCCCCACACACACACACGTTGCTCCCCTGCTGCTGCTGCTCCCAGCTCAAACCCCACTGTCACCCCCAGCATGTGACCTACAGCTTCCTGCTGACAAAGCCCTTATCTATCAGAGACAAAATCCCCTCGTCTGCCCCTTCTCCCAGCTGAGCCCTCCCCCCACAGAGCCCAGGACAACCCCGACCTAGCCATGCTGGGGGGTCAGGCTTAATCTTCAAGGCCGAGCGCAAAACCTTCAGCCGGGCACGTTTCGCTCCCTTCCCACCTCGGCTCAAGCGGCAAGGGAGAAACGGAGGAGACACGCCGGCTGGAAGACGCCTCCCTCCCACGTCTCTATAGCCTGCTGTGACGTTATTAATATGAACTGGGACTGTAGAGATCATTGTTGCCACCAGTGTTATATATGTGCAGCAAATACTGTGCAAAGGTTGGCGTGTGAGGTGTCTAGGACAAGGTTATGATTTGCTGGTGATAATGACGCTGGCTGTACGTGTGCACCATTTTTGTATTTGAAGTTATGAATATGGGCTATGTACTCATATCTCAAATGTATTTGATTCCAAGTAGCCTCAGTGTCATCAACCCCCAACTCCTTCAGGAGTCCATAGCAAAGAGACCCCCCCACCACTGTCCTGGACTCCCTGGGAGGTGCCTCCCACCCCCCAACCCAATGGAGCACCAAGGATTAAAGTGGCAGCATCTAGTGTCAGTGGGGTTCAGTGGCTCAGGCCAGACTCCTGAGCTGAGGACCCGCCCCCATAGCACTGCTCAAGGGCCTGGGCCCGGGGTGCTCACAGCCCCCTCCTCACCCCTCCCTGAGCCCAGCCTGTCTCCTCACCTGAGTCTCCTCCCTGTCAATAACCCCCTGCTCAGCCAATCAGGGTAGAGAATGAGGACGGGAGGCTGAGGGTTCTCACCAGGGAGCCCAAAGGATGGCCCAGGTCACTGGTGGGGATCACTGCCCGAGCACTATTTCAGCCCCACATTTTTGGGTGGACCTCCCACAGTGGGGGCTGCAGAGCACTTCCCTGCAACACACACACACACCCCGCTCTTGATGTTGGGAGGGAAACAGGTGAAAGGACAAAAGAAGCAAGAGACGAGAAAGGAGGAAAGGATGGTGGAAAAGGTGAAACACAAAGGACAAACCCTAATGTCTCCAGTAATTCTAGGGGACAAAATCCCAGGTGCGGAATAAAATTCTGTCTCCTTAAGCTAGTGTTTTCCATGCTTAGACTTTGTCACCAGATGGATCAGACTGAACAGGTTTCAAACCTTGAGGAGGCTCTTACCTTCTAAACAGGGACGGCTGGTCTCTAGTAAAATCAGGAAAAGGGAAGGAGAAAACTCAAAAGAGGTTCCTCCTGGCACTCATATATGTGAACCCGAATACTCCCTCAGTCCTCAAAGAGAGACCTGGAGAAGGAGACTTGCTGAAGCAAAGCCACAGGGGTCTCTGAGGTTTCCCTGGCCCCTCGCCCCTGTCCTGCCTGGCTGATGTCAGCATCTCTCTGTGAGGTCACCACCTCCCCACCACCTTTGACCAATAGTCTGAGGTCCTGCAAAAGGCCTTTGTGATGTCACTGCCACACCCCTCCCTTGCTGTGCTAATATCCTGCCCCTGGCCAGGCACTTTGGGGGTTTGAGCTACTCCCTGTGGATCACCCCACTCAAGGAGCGTTCGTTCTAGGCAGCAAGCCGGCTAGACAGGAAAACATCAGACGCTGCTCCCAATGCTGCACTCAGTTTTTCAGAAATTAGTTGACTTTATGGCCAGAAAAGACCATTAGAGCATCTAATCTGAACCCCTGCATATCACAGGCCTCCTGTATGACACTATAGCGGGTGAGGAAGGGGGGGTTGGAGGATGTGAGCGGGTGGGCAGTGGCGGGGGGACAGGTGAGCCGGCGGCGGGGTAAAGGGCCTGAGGAGGCGAGTGGGCAGGCAGTGGCTGGGGAGCAGGTGAGCTGGCGGCTGGCCCCAGCTTACCTCCGCTCCGCCTCCCCCCTGAATGCCCCGTCCCACTTTCCCCCCTCCCCCCTGCTTCCCGCAAATCAGCTGTTCGCGAAGGAAGCCTTGGCGGGAAGAGAAGCGGTTTGGCGGCTTTGTGCTCAGGTCCAGCAATGTGGAGACAGAGACAAGGTGAGATGGGGCAGGGGGGACACCCATACTGCAGCAGGTAACCTGGGGGGCGCACAGGGGAACCGCTCCCCACACCAGCTCACCCACCTCCCCACTGCCTCCCTGGGCCTGAGCCACCATTTGCTTCTCAGCCCTCCCAGGCTTCCCACACGAACCATCAGGGGCAGGGGTTCCAGGGGCGGTCAGGGGACTGGGAGAAGGGGTGGTTGGATGGGGCAAGGGTCCCAGGGGGGCCATCAGGAATGAGAGGAGGGGTTGGATGGGGTGACAGGGGGCAGTCAGGGGACAGGGAAGGGTGGATGGGGTAGGGGTCCTGGGGGTGTGTGTCAAGGAACGCGGGGCGTTGGATGAGGCAGGAGGCCCGGGGCGGGGTGGCCCATGACCCCGGTGTGGGGTGAGGAGGGAACCGGTCATTAAGATTTTGGCAGCTCATCACTGCCCAGGGGGGTGGGAGGCTGAGGAGGAGAGCGGAAGGGCAGTGGCAGGGGGTGAATATGCGAGCCGGGGATGGGGGAGCTGAGGTGAGCGGGGGAGCAGGTGAGCCAGGGAGTGGGGTCTGAGGAGGCGAGCAGGAGGGCATTGGTGGGGGCCAGGTGAGCGGGCGGTGGGGGAGGAGAGCTGAGGCGGTGGGCAGGCAGGCAGGTGAGCCGTGGGGGCTGAGGAGGCGAGCAGGCAGGCAGTGGGGTCAGGTGAGCTGCTGGGGTGGTGGCTGAGGCGGCGGGCGGGCAGGCAGGTGAGCTGTGGGGGGCTGAGGAGGCGAGCAGGAAGGCAGTGGTGGGGGGGCGGGTGAGCCGGCGGCAGTGGAGGGGGGCTGAGGAGGTGAGCGGGGGGTGGGGGGGCTGAGAAGGCGAGTGGTGAGTCAGTGGCTGACCTTCTACACCTTCCTCAGTCCCACCTCATTCATTCAACAGGGCAACTGATTACAACGTGGGGGGAAGATCTTATTCTACTTCTAGCAAAAGGACATTTTTCTTTTACCTTAATTACACTACCTTAGGGGCCTGCTATAACATATTACCAAGGTGCAATACCACTGTTTTGGCAGGGCAGTGCTGGGGAAGGAGGGTTTGTTTCCATGGGGCAGGCGGTGCTGGGGGGGGTTGTTTTGGGAGGGCTGCGTGGCATTTGGGGGGTATTTCAGCGGCACAGGGGGGTGTTAATGGGACCGGGGAGGTTTCAACCCTCAGCTGTTTTCTTTGGAGCAATATTGCCCTCGCTGCTTTATGAGTTGTGCAGGCCTGGACTAAACCAGAGACTCTGGACTCAGCATTCAAGTATCCTGCAATCTGAACTTTGAATCTGATACATTCCCTCATTGGCTACCATCGTTTGCCCAGCACGGAAGTGCTTCTTGTCCGACAAGACAACCAGATTGGGGCCCATAGGCATGGAATGACTCTGAAGGAATCAGCTGTTTCTGTGCTTCATGAAACTTTGGATCCAAATGGTAAAAGACAGTTGTGCCCAATTTAATCATGGCGTCCTTTAGGAGTGTGTCCAATGTCACTTAACTAGGGAGCAGGGTTCTAAAAATAGTTTACCTGGGCCACAGGTCACCATAGCTTCCATCTCTGGGGTGAAAATCAACCACCACTACCTGCAATTTCTACCTGAGTTCTTGTCAAATCTTTGACCTTACTTGGAGTAATTTTACACATCTCTGGTGTAGAATTCTTCACCAACCACACAACAGATCAGTAGCGATAGTGAGGCACAACTCCCCCAAATATGCCCTTTCATTTCTTTAATCTGGTGGCACAGATTTAAATTAGGGACTAAATTCAGGTGCGGTTTAGAATCCCTGTAAAACACCAAATGTCAGGTATCTATGGAAAATAGGTCTCTTTCTGCAGCTATGTCACATTCAACACGGATTTCATTTTCTGCATATTTGCAGCATCTCCCAGGGGTGAGCTGAACAGAAACATCACTTCCATTTTCCC
Organism: Mauremys reevesii; assembly: GCF_016161935.1. NCBI lineage: Eukaryota > Metazoa > Chordata > Testudines > Geoemydidae > Mauremys > Mauremys reevesii. Next base: position 48,031,317 of record NC_052634.1, read on the forward strand.
ATCTCTACCTAGATAGGAATTGCATTTCCCAAATAAAAGGCAACATGCACCTGATTAGGAAGGAGATCTCTTCAGGAGCAACCTCCTGCAGGGCCTGGCCACAACTGCTTTGGAAGCCCAATGCAGGGGTATCGTGCTTAGTTAAAAGTCATTTACTAGGGAATCCTCTTCCCAGACCTAACGAATTGAACAACAGAGGGATTGGGATGGTGATGGGGAATAACGGAATCCCTCTGACTTACCCTATCTTCTTCTGTTGTTACAGAGGGTGAAATGACATTTTCCCCTATCCCTGCCCTGTTGCTGCTCTTCGTTATAGTTCAATATATTTTAAGTGAGGAAAATGGTAGGAAAAATATCTGCTCCCCAGCACAACCTGAAGCAACATCAGAGCAACTGGGAATGAAACAATTTGTTTCCAAAGGGGGAACTCGATGACTAACAATTGCTGTGAAATGGGGGAACAGTATAACCGTGCTGCTCAGGGTTTGTTTAGACTAGGAAAAGTGATGGAGTTTAGGTCAGGTCAAGGGGAAAGCTAATGCCAACCCCTGCCCCTGGGCTGCATCCACTCTACAACTATAACTGTCTTTTTACACCAAGATCACTAACTTGAGTAGCCAACGCCATGTGCAGCCCTAGTGGATGGAAGGCACAGGTAGCTTTTGCCTCAGTGTTGCTTGTTGGGAATCAACCCTCTCTCCCCCACCTGGAGCTGATGAACATTCCTGGCTGGAGGGGGGCACGCTCCTATGAGTCAAAAGGAAAGGAGTTGATAGAAAAGATCACAGGACTGACCCCAAAGAAGGGTGAGCTGCAAAAGGCAGAAAGAGGCAACTCATCTGGGGGAGCTGAGAGACCACGGTGAAGATGGTGCAAAGATCACTATATTGGAATTAGCAAATGTGATTTTTTTAAAAAACAAATCTTTGGCCAGCCCTAATCAAGGCATTTCTTACAGTTCTCTCCCATTTGGAGTTTCTGATGTCTAATAGGAATGACCTCTGATTGAAGCTTTTCCCAAATGCAGAGCACGTGTAGGGTCTCTCTCCACTGTGGATTCTGCGATGTCTGACAAGGTCTGAGCGCTCAATGAAGGTTTTCCCACACTCAGAGCATGTGTAGGGTCTCTCTCCTGTGTGGATTCTCTGATGTCTGCTCAGGCTAGAGCTCTGACTGAAGCTTTTCCCGCACTCGGAGCATGTGTAGGGCGTCTCTCCTGTATGGATTCTCTGATGTGTGATAAGGTGCGAGTTCTGATTGAAGCTTTTCCCGCACTCGGCACATGTGTAGGGCATTTCTCCTGTGTGGATTCTCAAATGTGTGATAAGGCTTGAGCCCCGACTGAAGTGTTTCCTGCACTCAGAGCACGTGTAGGGCGTCTCTCCTGTGTGGATTCTACAATGTGTGATAAGCTGTGAGTGCCAATTAAAGCTTTTCCCACACTCAGAGCATGTGCAGGGCATCTCTCCTGTGTGGATTCTCTGATGTCTGATAAGATGTGAGCGCCAACTGAAGCGTTTCCCGCACTCAGCGCATCCATAAGGTTTCTCACCTGTGTGGATTATCTGATGTGAGGTAAGGTGTGAGCTCCGACTGAAGCTTTTCCCACACTCAGAGCACATGTAGGGTCTCTCTCCTCTGTGGATTCCCTGATGTGTGAAAAGGTCTGAACTCCCATTGAAGCTTTTCCCACACTCATGGCATGTGTAGCGTGTCTCTTCCAAGTTGAGTCTCTCGTGTGTAATAAGGTCTGAGAGCCTACTAAAATTTTCCTCTGGCCTCTGCTGAGTCTCACAGGCTTTTGCTTTTACTGGCAGTGCACAACTCCCAGAAACATTTCCTTTGGGTCTTCCTGATAACGTCCCATGTGGTTCTACTTGCTCAGCATCTTCCTGCTGGGGATTCTCCTCCTCTTTCTCACTCACTATCTCAACACCTGATGGGAGACAGAGAGAATCCAGACATAAGTCACTCCCTGTGCCTGAGAAAAAGGAAATGTCAGAGACAGGAATGGAATAAGGGAGAGCCTAGTAGTCTTGCATTAAATGACCAAACTTTTCTGTATGACCCTTCCCAGTCAGTGAAACCTGCAGTGAAAAACTTTCCCTTGACTTTACTGAATTTGGATTTCCTGTCTTGTTGAATGGGTCCTAGGAGCTGTCAGGCAAATATCCATGGAAAAGGGGAGTAGATGTGAGCTTTGTTGGTTGGGAGATTTGACTGTGTTTTGTCTCCTTGTGAGATGGGCAAATTGGAGGAGCTCTTGCAGCATTTCTGATGATTGAGTTAAAAACTGCTACCACCTTTTGTTTTCAAAATAGCTCAGCCCTCAGTGTGTTCAGCCTTTCTGAAAACCTGGCCAACATTTTTGTTGCCCAAATGGCAGCTGAGTTCGTCTGAAATTCTGGCTCTAGGGGTGAGTGCGAGACCTGCTGAAAACTCTGGGCTCTGTGTCTGGAAGCTCTAAGAACCTTCAGAACTTTTATCTTGTGTGAGAGCCTGATGAGAAAACCTTCCTTCTGTAGAACTCAGCAGAGATTTTCTCACTGACTTACAATCACAATGTTTTATCTTGATCTCAGGTTTAGATACCAACAAAATGCATTTATTGTATTTTTACAAGCAATTTGAAACAAACATCCCTAGTTGGGCAGAGAGATAGAAGTAGGTCTGCGACTAAATCACATTCCCTTTCATCAGTAGCTACCTGAGCAAGGTAGTAACCAGTGGGCAACAGGTGAAAGGCCCATTGTCCATGCTTAGAACACTTCAGCAGCTAGACCTCAGGAATGGAAGAGGCTAATGATCAGTTTCTCCGGGATAGTTACTTCCAAAGAGTGGGATGAAAATTTTTGGCTGAATATTTTATTTGCTGAAATATTTTGGTTAACCCAAAATGATTTTTTGGTTTTGTTTCAGCAAGAAAATTGGGAAAAAATTCATCTTGGGTCAACCTGAATGTCTATTATTGTTATTATAATGTTGGTTAGGCTAGCTAGCAAGGGTGGGGGGAATAATTTGCACGTCTATTTGTGTAAAAGGGCATGCAGCCTGGACTTCCAGGTGCACACGGGAAACATGCCCATATTCTGTTACTAGTCAATGGGAAGCTTTGATTTTTATATGGTCTCCAAAGCCCTTCCCAACATCATGTAGAAGATGGGGAACCAGGAAAATACATGGATTTGTTTAAATTGGAAGTGAAAAATAATTGAAGGTTTTCTGATGTGAAGTCACTTTTCCCTGACTGGGAATTGAACCCAGACCATTGCTGTGAAAATGCCAAATCCAAACCACTAGACCACCAAGGAGTGATGATGTTGTTCTTCTTCTCACTTATGCTACACTTCCTTAGGCTACTTTCTGTCCAATTTCTGAAGCAGCTCCATTATCCACTCCCTGAGGGGCTAAGAGCAGAAAGTGCAGGAACCCCTATACTCAGGGTCACAACCTGAGCCCAATCCAAGCCACTGAAACAAACTCAAATCATGCTTCAGCTTCCTCCAGCAGGATCACAGAGCAACACAAAGAAAACCCATGAGGAACAATTGTCCTCTGCCTTCATTTAACCCATCGCAACCCTCTCAGCAGCCGACTCTTGCAGGAAGGACACTGAGCTGATAGGAGCTCTGGCACAGAGACCAAGGGAGGGGTGTTGCTCCCCCTGGGTGTCAGCTGATCACATTCTGACTCGGGACTCTGAGCTTTGCCATCTTGTGAGTTCTGTGTCCTCAACCAGCAGCCAAAGTGCTGAACTCCCCGGACCCTTCTGCTGGGAGCATGGTGATTGCACAACAGCTGCAAGCCCTTTTTCCTTCTCCTTGTCCGCCTCCACTTCCCTGGCCCTTCCCCACAAATGGTTCTATCAGGCGCTGGAGGGATCTAAGGACCTGCAGGTTTCCCTCACCCACCTCTTAAGGCAAACGGTGATTCCCTTCTCTGACACTCCTGGGCCTGGGCTTCTTTTTGAGTTTTTCCCAAGGGGGGCCTGATTCCCTGTGAAAATGTGTGTGTAGCACCAGCTTGTCTGCCCCCTCTCTGGGAGCTGAGAAGCTTTTTCAGACACTCTCCCACTAGATGAGTCTAACAGCACCTCTCCCTTGTGGGAGAATCCTAAATTTCACCCTCCCACCCTGGTTACTCTGACAGCTGATGGCGACAGCATGCTAAATCAACCCCAGCTCTCTGGTCTAGAAAGCAGCATCTAACCAGCCTTGTGACAGCTCCGGTTTGCTCGCTGGAGACATAATCAGGAAAAAAGGCGAATGTCAGAAAGGGAACCTCAGCTCGCAAATAAATACCCTCAGGGCTCCTTCTACATAGAGACTGGGCAGCTGAACAGACTCAGACCTGGCTAGCTCAGTTGGTAGCACATAGCACGTTAAATCCCATGGTCGTGCATTAAAGCCCCACATTGGGTGGTAGTGACAGCCACTCTTCCACTTATATTCACAACCCAAAATGAAATAAACTCTCTGTCCTCTCTACCACCTTAGGCAGGTAATGTGTCTTCCTCTCTCTAAGCTTCTGTAAAACATGAAGAGAGAACAAACTGACGTTTGCATCCTCTGTTGAGACAGGTTTTTCTCCTCTTCCATTCTACCCCAGGCAACAGAGGGGGGATAATAAACATTTAATGGATAATTCCAGAGAGAAAAGTTTGGTCATTATAAATAGGATGATCCATTGAATCATATAGAAAGGTGGGGCAGGAGGGACCCCGAGAGTCAGGACCAAGTATCCCTAGGCCATCCCTGACAGGTGTTTGTATAACCCCTTCTTAAAACCCTCCAATGATGGAGATTCTGAAAATTTCCATTGAGGCCTCTGCCATGCAATCAACAATGCTTGGCTCATGGTTAAAGGCCAGGCTGTGATTCAGAAAATTTGGATTCAGTTCCCAGTTTGGTCCCATTATTTTCTGTGCAAACATGGACAAATTACAGCACATCTTTGGGCCTCAGTTTCCCTATCTGTAAAATGGGAACAGCCCTCCCACACTTTTGTCTATTTCACCTGTGAGCTGTTGGCAGCAAGGACTCTCTCTCTCACTCTGAGTTGTATAACACCTGGCAGAATCAGGGCCCCCACCCTTGGTCAGGGTCTCTGCAGTGCTTGGCCCAACTAGGGCACCCACTCTTGGATGGGGTATCTGCAGTGCCCAACCCAATGAAGCCTAGGAGCCTAATGAGGATACAAAATCTTCCCTTCCATTTGTTTATTTTAAAAGTCCATTTTTAGCCTTCAAGTTCAGGCAGAAAACATGGTCCAAGAGTCTCAGAAAAACCAAGAAAGTAATAACATTACCCCCACAGGGAGCATTTTTAAACATCTCATGATTTTTAAGCTGCCCTCTGGATTTTTGAGTCCAGACTCCTAGTTACTGTTCTCAATCTAACCTTGGCTGAACTCTGGAACTGTAACCAGTGACACTGAACTAGTAAGTGGAGTTGTACAAACAATTTTCCTTGGGCCATTGGTCATCATAGCTTCCTTTACTGGGGTGGAAACCAAGAACTGAGTGTGTGCTCTCTCCACTCCAGTTCTTTCCAAATCCTTGGCCTTGGTTAGGGTAAATTTACACTTCTCTGAAGTAGAATCCTTTACAAAACCACTCCAAATCTCAACAGTGTTAGTAAGCACTGGCTTCCCGAAACATGCTCAGCTTTTCTTTAATTTGGTGGCACAGTTCCAGGCAAGGGACTGGATACAGGGCTGGATCATAATCTTTGTTTGTTACCAGAGCTGGAGATTGTATTCAAAAATAGCTATTTTTCTGCAGCTATTAGATTTCCAACATTGATTTTGTACACATTTTCAACACCTACAAAGGATAAATTCAACAAAAAGCCCACTTCTATTTCCTCAACATCTGCGTCAAGAAGAGCAGCATTCCCTTCTTGACGCAGGATTAGCCAGGAGAGATCTTTTGTTGGGCCTGGGGTACATATCATTTGGGAACCAAATACATGGACATTTTGCCTAGTTCAAAATCACCTAATGTGGAGTTCTATCCCCAGATCATCTGAGACAATATTGACTTCAACAACTGAACTACAATGCGAGCATATGAACTTCCTTCAGATAGTTGGGGTTCTGCTGTTGTTAACCATTTCTGAGTGGAGAATCACTGCTGTGTCTTTGTTAGCATGTCCAGTAAATTGGACAGTTCTCTCCTGTTGACAGAACTGCACTTGAATTGTCTCCATGTCATCAGGGAGGGATGGGGGAAAAGCAAAGCTGAAATCACAAATGAGGACTTTAGAAAATGGTCATTTGTCTTAAATTCTCCAATAAATCTGAGCTACATCCTATCAAACTGAACTAATATCCAACTGGGTGACCAAACAGCCTTCAGGAAAGATAGAAACCCATACCACAGAAAGACAGAATACATGATAATGGAAGTGTTAAGTGAAATTCCAGAGCAGGTTACATCTGATTATTCAGAATCAGGACAAGAGATTCTCCCATCACATTCTTCTCTGATCCATTCAAACCTGCTTCACTCAGCACTGTCTCAATAGTCAGTTATGTTATTTACAACATTTTTAGTATCCTAGCATCCCATAATGGGGGACAAACCAGCTACCTTGTAAGAAGTGGCTTTACCAATAGATGGAACCTGGGATTTAAACTCCCAATGATCACACTGTGTTTGGGATCCATTTGGATTCCCCTCCCAGGTCTTTGACACTTACATCTGCACTCATAGCAACTCTGATATAGGATTAAAGTCAAACCATCATCTCCAAGTACAGATAATGGAGAATGCTTCATCACATGACATTTTGAAAAGTGGATGGATAGAATGTGAAGGTAAACTATACATGGCTCAGACAAAAGGTAACCGTTCTGCAGTGATGGGGAAGGAGGGAATCTCTGAGTCGCCCCGTATCCTTCCGGTGTCACAGAGGCTGAAATGACACTTTTTTCCTGCCCCTGCTCCTCTTCATTTAGATATAATTTGAAAAGTTACCAATAGAACTGCTCTTCAGCACAACCCAGAGCAATGGGAGAACAACTGGCAATGATACAATCTGAATCACTGGTGACTCTAACAATAACTTTGCAATAGGAGGAATGCTATAAATGTGATGCTCCCTTGTTTCTTATGGAAAGGGCTCACTCAAATTACTCATGAGACAATGGAGTTGATAGAAAGGACAAACTGGTCTACCTCAAAACAGGGCAAACTGTAAAAAGGCAAAAATGGGCCACTCATCTGGTCAAACTGAGGGATAATGGTGCTGCAAACAGTTCAAACAGCTTCAAAAGTTACTGTGTGGGAATCAGTAAAATTATTAAAGAAAAATAAAGTATTGATAGCCCTAGAGGCTTTTATAGTGTTGATCTCCTTGGCAGATTCTCTGATGGCTAACATGAGTTGAGAGCCAAGAGAAGGTTTTCCCACACTCACTGCATTGATAGGGCCTCTCTCCTGTGTGGATTCTCTGATGGGTAAAAAGGTTTGAGCTGCGACTGAAGGTTTTCCCACACTCACTGCATTGATAGGGCCTCTCCCCTGTGTGGATTCTCTGATGTTCGGAGAGGGTTGAGCTGCTAGTGAAGCTTTTCCCACACTCACTGCATTGATAGGGCCTCTCCCCTGTGTGGATTCTCCGATGCCTAATAAGGTGTGAGCTGTGATTGAAGGTTTTCCCGCACTCACTGCATTCATAGAGCCTCTCCCCTGTGTGGATTCTGTGATGTTCAGAAAGGGCTGAGCTCTTAGTGAAGCTTTTCCCACAATCATTGCATTTATAGGCCCTCTCTCTTGTGTGGATTATCTGATGCCTAATAAGGTGTGAGCTGCGATTGAAGCTTTTCCCACACTCACTGCATTCATAGGGCCTCTCCCCTCTGTGGATTCTCAGATGGCGAAAAAAGCCTGATCTGTGAGTGAAGTTTTTCCCACACTCACTGCATTCATAGGGCCTCTCCCCTGTGTGGATTCTCTGATGCTTTATAAGGACTGAGTAGTCAAATAAATTCTTCCCACCTTCAGTGCATGTATTTTTTCTCTTTCCCATGAGGATTTCCTGCTGTGTTGTGGTTTCGTTGAGGTCCGTCTGAGTTCCCCGACAGGAAATACATTTATCCACTTTCTCCCCTGGATGGTTTCCCTGCTCTCTTTCTGGTCTGTGCTGAATCTCACAGGAGTTTCCCGGCTCATGATTGCAGGACACATTCCTTTTCGATCTCTGCGATAATTCTCTGTGTTTATCCACTTGCTCAACATTTCCCTGCTGAGAATTCTGCTCATCTTTCTCACGTACCATTGCATCACCTGCTGTGGCAGAGACAGAAACCTCAGACAGGGATGGAAAGGGGAAGGCCAAACCAAAACAAGTGCTGGAGAGAGGTCAAATACAAATCAGGAACTGAACTCCCCCAAACTCTTCCCCCAAATGTAGTGGTGGGATTTTATGTTTGTATTTTATATAATTTGGAATGAAGAATAAAGAATAATTATGTAGCCTGCATTAAGTGTATTGGTGTATGATCTGAGCACATCCTGCCAGCCACCCTTTTTGAATAACAGAAAGGAATGGCTAATGGGCCAATAGGTAGAGATACATCACCCAGAATCTGTGTCTGGACTGAGTTCAAGGCAGTAACAGACCTTTGAGGGTCACCAATTTGTTGCAGGTTTAGCATTTTAAAATAAGCAAAAGAATGCCATGATTGTTTTCTTTTGCGTTGCAATTTGATGTTCCTGTTCAAAATGTTCAGTGTAAATTAATTCTGGTTTGTGTGTGAATAAGGAATGTACATGTTAAGAGGTAAGTGTGAAGGTCATCGCTGAACCAGATGTACGAGGGATGAACTGAAGAAAGACGTAAGGGTGCCAGGAGGCTGCAACACACCCCTACTGAAATGTCAGAGGAGGGCAGACTGATGATTCTAAAGATGAGACAGGCAGGGCCACCCAGAGGATTCAGGGGCCTGGGGCAAAGCAATTTCAGGGCCCCTTCCATAAAAAATTGCAATACTATACAACACTATATTCTCATGGGGGCCCCTACGGGGGGCAAATTGCCCCACTTGCTCCTCCCCTCACGGGCGGCCCTGGGAAAAATGAACTTTCCACATCTCGGCACAAACCCAGTTTTGAGAAAACTTCTTTACAAGGTATCACTGGTTCTCAGCATCAGCTAGTGCTAAAAGGCACTAAAGCTCATTAAATGGGTTGGACAAATATTTTCCGTCAAAACTTTTTTTGGATCGAAAACTAGGGGGTTTTAAAAAGCAGAAAAAAATCACGGACAATGTCTGCTTTCCTTCAAACTTTGTTGTGGTTTTTTAAATTGAAAAGCTGAAATTAGTCCGCCAAAACCTGAACATGGTTTGGGGTTTCAGAAGTGTGTGGCCAAATATATGCTGGCTGTGTTTGATTGCTTAAAGAAACAATAAAAAAATTCTGCTAAAAAAAAAATCCAAAACTTTTGAACCACCTCAGCTTGCGACCAAATGCCTGAGCCCATCCAGGCAGAGATTTTTCCAGGTTTCTGATACTCTGCTGGCTTCCTTGACTAACATCTGTCTGCATAACTTTGGGTTCACTTACCTTAGAACATAAGAACAGCCATACTGGGGCAAACCAAAGGTCCATCCAGCCCAGTATCCTGTCTACCGACAATGGCCAATGCCAAGTGCCCCAGAGGGAGTGAACCTAACAGGTAATGATCAAGTGATCTCTCTCCTGCCATCCATCTCCACCCTCTGACAAACAGAGGCTAGGGACTCCATTCCTTACCCATCCTGGCTAATAGCCATTAATGGACTTAACCTCCATGCATTTATCTGTTTCCTAGAGACTGGCTCCACGGGGTCCCTCACAAACTGGAGACGGTTACTGTGGGTTTGTCTTTACTATAGCTTATGTACATACTCCACGAACTGAGCATTTGAGCTTGTCCAGAATCTGGGATGAGCCTATGTTGTGAAAACTGAAATGCTCAAAATAGCACATGCATGTGAATGGACACAGGGTGCTAAATAAAATTAACCCAGAGCTTCTCAAACTGAGGGTCGGGACCCCTCAGGCGGTCATGAGGTTATTACTGGGGGTTGCAAGCTGTCAGCCTCCACCTCAAACCCCGCTTTGCCTCCAGCATTTATAATAGTGTTAAATATATTAAAAAGTGTTTTTCATTTGTAAGTGGGGGGGATCACACTCAGAGGTTTGCTGTGTGAAAGGGTCACCAGGACAAAAGTTTGAGAACCACTGAATTAACCCCTCTGAAGCCTCAGGGAATGCAGGGGAGGGGGGTCTCCCTTCGTAGGGTTGGGAAGGATATTGCTCTTCTCATGTGATCCCTCCCCCAGTGCCTAATTTTAAATGAAGCTCCCCTCCCCTGACACGAATCACCCTATGGCACTGAAATTAAATACAGACTATAACTTGGCATTTGAGAAGTGAAAGGGATGGGAGCCCTAATGGAAAAGCTAACAGCTTGGCTCTTCTGCAAGCCTCAAACTGCTGAATGAGCTTTAGGGTAGGGAAGGCTGTGCCTCCCAAACAGCCTGGCCCTGCTCCCTATCCGACAACTGATTACAACATGACGGTGCAAAACTCATTGGTCCCTATGAAGGAAAATCAGTATATAACCAGGGTGCCTTGCCATGAAACTTTGGGTTCATCCTGCCAAGACTTCCCCAGAGGATCATGTTGCAATTGACAGAACCCGGCTCCTCCTACCCATGATCAAACTAGCTGGCCACTAGGTTGATCTGGACTTTGGACTGGTAACTATAACATCGACTGGCGGGACAGTGTGTGTGTGTGTGGTGTGTGATTGAATGCATATGATAATTGTTGTATCTTCAATAAATGCGGCGTATTGCCTTTTCCCCTGAAAAGATCCTGTGTGCTTCTTATAAGCTACCCCAAGGTAGCTAGCTAGCACATCTTGGAGGACTGTTCAAATTAAGTGGTTCATCAAGACACACTTGGTTGACAGTGGATCATGGGAGAAGCCCATCTACACTGAGTGGACTGTCATGTAAATGTGCTGTCTGGAATCTAGGTAATGGCTTCCTGCAATGACTGAGGGAAAATGGGCATGAACATGTGACTTGCCCATGTGACTCCAAACTTCATCCTGTTGCTCTAATTTTCCACAGTAAGAACCATGGGATGCCTTTCACACGGCAAAAGCTATAAAAGGCCATGGAAACACCTCCATTTTGTCTTCAATCCTGCTTCTTACCTCCAGAGGAACTTTGCTACAGACTGAAGCTCTGAGTAAAGGACTGAATGACCCATCCAAGGTGTGGATGTACTCCAGAGACTTGATTTGAACCTGCAGTTTATTCCATCACTGCTACAAGCCTGAACCAAGAACTTTGCCATTATGGATGTAATTGATTCCCTTAGCCAATTTTAACTCCCCCCTTTCTTTCTCTTTATGAATAAACCTTTAGATATTAGATACTAAAGGACTGGAACCAGCATGATTTTTGGGTAAGATTTAAATTGTGTATTTACCTGGGAGTGGCTGGCCCTTTGGGATCAGAAAAAACTATTATTTAATGACACTGGTTGTAAAGAACCACTTATCTCTGAATCCAGTATTTTTTGTGGTGATCTAAGAACCGGAATGCCTGAGAAAACTGCCTTTATGTTTCTTGTTAGCCAGTGTGGTGAAACAGGAGTTTACTTTTGTGGCTGGTTTGGTCTATCTTATAAAAGGACAGGAGTATTTGTGGTACCTCAGACACTAACACACTTATTTGAGCATAAGCTTTTGTGGGCTACAGCCCACTTTATCAGATGCATGCTTATGCTCAAATAAATGTGTTAGTCTCTTAGGTACCACAAGGACTCCTGTTCTTTTTGCGGATACAGACTAACATGGCTGCTACTCTGAAACTTATAAAAGAATATCCACCAGTTTGGGGTTGTGTTTGCCCTATTTCTCAGCAGTTCGTTCTGAATTTGGCATCCTCAGTTGTGACCCACTAAGGCTCGGTGACAGGAGGGGGCTGGGTCATGGATTTAGAGGGAGTTAGGTGACCCAACATTCATACAGTCTCCCTTGGGACCGCCCTCTTTAGGGTATGTCTAAGGTGCATCAGGAGTCGGCCGCCTTCAGGCTGAGTCTCATGCTAGCGCATTAAAAATGGCTGTGGAGACATTGCTTTGATGTTAGGGCTCCGCTTGGAGTTCAGACCATCCAGCCCACCCACCCCCCTCAACCCCTGGCTTTAGAACCCAAGCTACAGCCGCAACCGACAGCGCCTGCACCGGTATTTGTAGTGAGTCAGCATGGACTCTGGCTGGGAGGCAGCTTCCAGACGCAGTGCAGACATACCCTTAATGGGCGACACGCTCGCTTTAGCTTTTTCAAGGGTGAACCCTGGTTCCCTTAGAACCATAGAGTTAAAAGGACCACAAAGGTCATCTAGTCTAACCCCCTGCCTTTTGAAAACCTCCAGTGAATAACCTTCCACCACCTCCCTAAGCGTCTGTTCCATTGTCCTACGGTTCTTCCAGTTAGGAAGTTGTCCCTGAGATTTAATCTAAATCTGCTGTGCTGTAGTTTGAACCCACTGCCTCTTGTCCTGCCCTCTGTGACAAGAGAGAAGAACTGTTCCCCATCCTCTGTATGGCAGCCTGTAGCGGGGAAGACCAGCAGGGACCACAACCCGCCCGTTGGGCTACAGAGCCAGGAAAGCCACCTCCACCCCTCCGGAAGCTGAGGGGCGGGACAGGAAGCAGAAGTACAAAGGGAGGGGGCCCTGCAGCTCAGGTGGGCTGGAGCTGCCGCGGGAGACAGACACTTATCACCCGCTGCCGGAGTGGGACACTGAGGACCTGCTGGGGCGGCCACCAGAGGACTGGCCAGAGCTCCCAGGGTCACCAGCCAGTCGAGGTGCCAACGAGCTGATGGGCTGCCACAGACCACCAATCCCTGGGGAAACGGAGGCCAGAGGTACCAAACCCTGGAGATTGTAGGAAGTAGCCCAGGGAAACTCGACCATCGTCTGGCTGAGTGTTGGCCTGACACTAAGTAAGGGTGTTGTGGGCGGATCCCCCCGATCCAGTGGCGGATTACACTGCCACTGCTAGGACCCGGGGCTGGGACCCAGTGGAGTCAGGTGGGCCGGGGTCCCCCTACCTCCTGCCACCCACCTTCGGCCAGGAGGCCTGTGTTGGTCGACCGCCCGCCGAGCTAGGACGCTAGACTGGTGCTTGCCCCTGCCTGAGCCCTAGACTGTTTGGTGCTCGCCCTGGGCAAAGCCCCTCATTGTTTGCTGCCCCACCCTGCCTGAGGGCCTGGGCTTGGCGACTTCGCAGCTCTGCCCTGGGACAGACCAGGAGGGACGGCCACACACGCTCACACGGCCTGTCGAGTATTTGAAAACCACTGTCATATCCCCCCCCCCCCCATTAACTCATTTCCAAACTAAACACACCCAGTTCCATCAGCCTTTGCTCACTGGCTTGTGTTCCACCCCTTTGACCATCTTTGTCACTTGCCTCTCGACTCTTTCCAGTTTCTCTACATCCTGTCTAGTCACTGGTGACCAAAACTGGACCCAGGACTCCCCTGAGGCCTAACCAGTGCTGAGTAGAGCAGTACTATCACCACCTGTGATTTGCATGCTATGCTTCTCTTAATGCATTTGCTTCTTTTTGCATTACCATCACGCTGTTGACTTTGTGTTGAGGTTGTGATCCACCACAACTCCCAGATCCTTCTCAGCAGTGCTGCTGCCATGCCAGTTATCCCCCAGTCAGTATTTGTGCAATGGGTTTTTCTTCCCGAAGTGTATCACCTTACACTTGTCTTTGTTCAATTTCATTGGCGTCTAAAGCCCAGTTTGCCAATTTATCACGATCCCTTTGAAGTTTTGCTCTACCCTCCAAAGTGTTGACAACCCCCCCAGCTTTGTGTCGTCTGCAAATTTGATCAGTATGCTCTCTATTCCTACATCCAGGTCGTTAATGAAGACGCTAAATAGCAACAGACACAAAACAGATCCCTGTGAAACCCCATTTGAGAAATCCCTCCAATCTGACATCATTCCAATAATAGTTATTCTTTGCTTGTGGTTGTGTAACCAATTATATATCCACTTAATGGGAGTTCTGTTGAGCCTGCATTTCTCCAGCTTACTCATGGGACTGTGTCAAACGCCTTTTGAAGTCCAGGTTTTTAGCCACCAAACCAGTTACCCTATCAAAGAAGGATATCGGGCTGGTTTGTCATGCTACGTTCTTAGTAAATCCATGCTGGCTGCTACCGATTACCCCTTCATCCTCTGGGTATTCGCAAATTGAATATTTTATACATTGCTCTAGTAGCTTCCCTGGTATTGAGGTCAGGCTGACTAGGCTCCAGCTTCTCCTTTTTCCCCTTTGTAAAGATGGGCACTATGTTAACCCTTCTCCAGTCTTCTGGGACCTCTTCTGTCATCTGAGTTTGCAAATATTGCCAGAGGCTCTGAGATTCCATCAGCTAATTCTGGGCTGAACAGCAAGAAAGGAGGTGGGGGGCTGGTTTGGGGGATTAAGAGCTCTGTTATCAACATTTGAGCTGTTGAGCTTGAGTTGATGGCTGCCATCCACGAGGAGTCATCAGAGGGAGGCGGGGATTTCAGTCTGGACAGAAGGAGACAGGTCTGGAGTAGAGCGGTAGATCTGTGACTCATCAGCATACGGACAGTAGCTGAATTTGTGTCTGGGGTGAGATTTCCCAGAGATAAAGTGCAGAGGAAGTGACCAAGGACTGAGCCCTGTAGAACCCCCACAGAAGAGTGGAGTGGGGGTGAGGAGGATCTTCCTAAGGACACGCTGAAGAAGTGGTTACAGAGGTAGGAGGAGAACCAGGAAGCAGACAAGATGTCAAGACGACGACCATGGTCAGTGGTATTAAAGGCGGCTGACGGGTCAAGAAGAATAAGGGTGGAGCACTGGTTCTGAGCTTTGCTTAGGGAGAGGTCATTAGAGACTATGGCAAAAGCATTCGCAGTGGAGGGCCCCAAATATCTGCCTCCCTGAAACCTTCCCTTCCCACTGCCACCAGATCCTTCCCGCTCCTTGGAGAAACCACTCCCATCCCTTCCCACTATCCTCAGTCTTTTCCAGTTCCAAGGATCCCAGATCTCCTACCCAATCCCCAGCTCCAACAGCACCACTGCTGGGACCTCCACCCCTTTCTCCATTCCCAGGCTCCCACTCCCCCAAACCACCACACTCCCTGTTCCCAGGAGATTCTGTCTCTGATTCCTCACCTCCTCTTCCTTCCATGGTACCCATCCCTCCCTGATTTCCTCTAGTCCTCCACATCCCTATCTCTTTCCTCCCACTACACTCAGCCTTCCCTACCTTGTGGCACCCCACAAGCACTAGCTCCCATCATCTTCTCCACTCCCACTGCTCCCTGCTCTCCTTCCCCCTACCCCCCAAGAACTCCTGAATAGGAACCTCACACTGCTCTCACAGTCATTGGCTGGTTGGGTCAAGAGGACATGCTGTGGCCACTGCCTCTGACCCACTCATTCATCTGAGTCGGAGCCGTACCACTGTTAACTTTCAGACTAGGTGTATTGTGCGTTTTGCTTGCATTCTGAAGGAGTTCCTCTTAGATGTTTCCCCCTGATTCCAAAATTTCAGGGCTGAGAGCAATATTTTAAAGTGTTTTAAAATCCACTCTGGCCTCTTCTGAGCTGCAAAATTTTGTCAGCATAGCTCTGTTTGTTAGGGGTGCGAAAAACCACATCCTTAATTGATATAATTATGCTGGGAAAATCTCTCATGCAGACACAGAGTGCTGAAAAGTCTATTAAAAAAATAAGGAAATCAAATGCCCATAACCTACATCAATACCAGTACAGGTTGCCCAGTTCTGCTTCATGCCTTTCCACTAGGTGGGTGGTGGCTAAACCTAAACCTCTGAAAACCAGAAGAGCAAGAGTTAATATACACACCGCCCTTAAATGCAACCTTAACTCTGCCCCTGGCCCTGCAACTGGTACTAGCCACTGAGAATGGCTCAGTAAGTCTGGTGCAAAGGTTAAGAAACTAACAAAGGAAGTGGAGGTTTCTCCATTTCTTGAAGTCATCAAGTCGCAGTGGATGCCTTTCTGAGGGCGGATTGAGTCCAACACAAGGTATTCAGCTCAGTACAGCAGTAACTGGGTGAAATTCTATGACCTGGTTATACGGGAGGTCAGACTAGATGACCTAATAGCCCTTTCTGGCCATAAAATCTATGATTCCAATATAGCTATGAAGGACTAGGAACGTGCCACTGTCTGTGTTGTGTTCACAGATGGGAATCCCAGCATTTCTCCACATGCCTCCAGCTGTGTGCACTGGGTTAGCTGTAGCTGTAACTGGATGGTGGAGGGAGGAGTTGGAGCAGCTTGGCAGAGTTGTGACTGTGATATGAAGGGAGGTGCATGTGAACCCTGAGGGACCTAGTCTGCCCCATTTCAATGCACTCAGTGGGCTGTTGCTGAGACAGGGCAGAGCAAAGGAGGCATTGTGGGGCTGGCGTGAACCTTAACTCTTCATTTTCCCTTCCAAGAACCGAGGGGACGGGAATCCTTACCCAGCGAGGTCACATTCTCATAGTTCTCCTGCATGACGTCTCTGCAGAGGGCTCTTTGACGGGGGTCCAGCAGAGCCCACTCTTCCCTGGTGAAATACACAGCCACCTCCTCGAAGGTCACCGGCCCCTGAAAGAGCAAGAGCCCCCCACTCACAACCTGCTGCCCCACTCACAGCCCCACTATTCATGGGGGAGAGGAGCCAATCAAATGGATGCTCTGAGAGAGAGACAGTCAGCAGAGTCCCACCCCCACCCTGCTCAGAGCAGCCAGGAGGCAAAACAGGAGGGGAGGTAGAGATCCCCTCACCCCCCCCCAGCAGACGGAGGGGGAAGGGTCTTCTCCTCCATCACACACCTACAAGCCAGAGGCTGATACGGGGGATGGGGCCCCCAGCAGGCTCCAGGGTCGGCTCCCCAGTAGGAATCCCAACAGGCTTCCCATTGCCAGCAGCTGGAAGGAAGGGGAGGGGTTATCTACTCTAGGCCCCACTGGTGGGTAACCTCCCACCCCCTCCTTCGAATCTCCTAGCCGCCTCTGGCCAGTAGGTTCATGTTCTTGCACTGGGAATCTGATACGTTTCCCCAGCGCTGTCCAGGGTTCCCCCACCCCCAACACAACCCCATTCCACAAATAGGGTCATTTCCTCCCCCAAGACCCATGGGTCTGTTCCCGGAATCCAGGACTTGGGTTAAACAATTCCCAGCAAGTTTGTCTCACTCCTTGTCCCCCTCCCTTTCTCCACCCTGGGTGTTTCCTGCCCCCATCCCACCTCCAGACTGAGCTCCCCCAAAGATCCCAGGCCCTCAGTATTTCCTGCCCCTCCCCCTCCAGCAGGAACCCACTAGCAACCCCGCAATAATCCCTACCTGGACTGGCTCCACTACAGCCAGTTCCCTTCCCTGTCCTGTGGGACGCTGGGACAATCTGGAGCCAAAGGTGGGCGTTACTCTGCCACCTGTCAGGGTGAGAAGGGTGACAGGGAAGCTTTCAGAAGTTAGTTCCTGTCACATCATGATCTTCCCCGGCGCTTTCCCTGCACAAGATGTTTCTGACTCGCATGCTGGGAAAACATTCCATCACTTTATCACAGCCCAGACCCAACCCCTTCCACCAGCACTAAACCCACTGTGCTACTTTTAAAACCCTGAGAGCAACTCCCTCAATGGTGGGGACCAGGTGGAGGCAGGGACAGGACAAAGTCTGCCCAGTGTAGGTGCAGTAAATTAAATGAAGTGGTGATAGCTGGAAGGCTTGGTCAATAGAGACAAATAGTGGACCATGAAGTGGGGCTCACTTCCATTTTATGTATTATCTTCCTCACCCTCATGCTTCAGGGTTTCAGCCAAAACTGCTAGGGGTCAGGAAGGGATTTTTCCCCCTCTATGTATTTTTAGAGGGTTTTTTTAATCTCTTTCCTCTGAAGCTTCAGGAACGGCCAGAGAAGAAGACAGGATATTGGGCAGGGTGGATCTCTCTCTCTCTCTCTCTTTGTGCTCCGATGCTCAGAGTCTAACTGATCATTATAGGTGGGATGTGGAAGAAATTTTCCCCCTGGGTCAGGTTGTAGGTGACCTGGGGGTTTTTCATCTTCCTCTGCAGCGTGGGGTGTGCGGCACTCACTAGGATCACCCAGAAATATCTCACTTAACCATTTCCCTGCCACTGCAGGGGTCTGGGGCACTGGGGCACCTCGGTCCCTCCCATTCTCTGCCTGGGGCATGTAAGAGTCTAGTCTCCTGGGGGCTGCAAGACGTTGGTCTCACTCCAGCTGTTGGGTTTAGTGGGCGGGTGCTGGGGGTGTTGGCAGCCAGTGCTAGACAGGAGGTCAGACCAGATGATCCAGGGGTCCCTTCTGGCCTTAGACTTTATGACTCTATGACCGGATGTGGACAGGTTTGGGAGCTTGTGACCGCGGCCCCCTCACTTATGTCTCCTTCATTTTCTGACTTCTGTTCCCCCCCATCCCTTCCTCTGCCTGGGAGACTTAGTGACCAACGACCCCTGGGTTCTTTTGCTCTCCTGCGATCGCTGACAGCACTCAATGCCAGTCTGAATCAAAACTTTCTGCCTCGTCCCCATTTCTACTGACCACCGCAGGGGTTTCAGTCTCGCTGGCTGGGGTACAGGCAATGAAAGGGTTACTGTGCACAGCTGCAAACTGCCTCATTTCACAGCTGAGATAAGTAAGCAAGTACCTCTCAGTGGCAGTCAATTTTTTTCTGACCCCTGAACATTTACTTAAAAAGTAAGAATAAAACATGTATCCCTGCTGAGTCTATATATCACTTGTATATTTCAAGAGGCTGGCAGAGAACACTGACCACAGTGAACAGGGGACTGCAGGAGTGGGGGAGTGAGATTTTCTTTGCTTTAGATCATAATGAAACACTCAACATCTCTCAGCCTCCTGACTGCCTTTCCTGACCCCCGGGGGTCACAAATCACCAGCTGAGAAACACCAGCCTAGATCATTCTTTTGTATCGGCATTGACTACGCATGGGAAGAGAGTGCTACATGGTGTGAATGAGCCCAGAGCAATGACATACATGGACCAACCCTGGGAACTGTTAATTCCAGTAACACCCACGTTTTGAACTCTCTGCCTTACTTCACTGTAAAAAGAAGACAAAAGTTCATAAGATCTTACAATACCCTATAGCAGCAAGTTGATGAAAAGTAGGTTAAATTCTTTCAGCCACGAAGGCCATGCACAGGTGCAAGACGACCAACGACAGAAAATTCAATTAGTCCAAACAAAAGGGGGCTAATGATGTCGTTCAGGGCCAGCACTAAGCTCTGTGCTTGGTAAACAAGAAAACGTGGCAACAAAGCTACCTAGCCCAAATTTGGCCTTAGGGACATGGATTTAATTAGTAAACAAAATAATAAAAAATTAACTATGCCACCTACATAGAGATGGGGGCGGGGGGGGAGAAGAGAAAATCATCTCCCACCTCACCCCTGACATGGCAACACTGCTACTAAACTGATATATTTCCTTTCTGAGAGGCTTTGTTTTCATTATATTTTAATTTGTGTTCCTTCCTCTTCTCACGATGCACGTTTATTAATTTGCACTTCATTTTGACCATAGTTCTATCCTGTTTCTCAGAAAGGCTCTAAGGGCTTGTCAGTTAAAATATGTTCCAAAGAGACCCATTGCTCCCGTGATTAGTGACTTTCTTAAAGTCTCTCAGTGCTTCTAAGTTAAACTAGTTTTCTAAAAAGACCCCTCTTTTTAAGAGCAGGATTAGTAATGAAACTTACCCTCTTTCCCACAAGCCACTGCCTCTGTGCCGCCTTTACTGTCTGGTGCAACACCTTCAAATAATTCTGCTGAGGATGTTTCCCAGAAATTAATCATCATCGGGATGGCTAGGAATGTATGGGGAGAAAAAAAATTAAGATTCTATATTAAATGAATAAAATCATTCCAAGAAATATAAATTAATTTAAGGCATAATGTAAGCATAAAAAAAAGTTTAGAGCAAAAAGTTAATTAAAAGAACCAAACAAACATTGCATTCTTAAAGAAGTGCAGGTTATGCAAAAAAAAAAATTATATATATATATATATGATGGATAGATAGATAGATATAGATAGAATTGCTGTTTTAACCAAATTAGATGCTAATAGCTGTTTTATTTATTTAAAGTGTAAAAATCAGCTACAACCTGTGTCACAAGAGGTAAATAGTGCACTAAAATAATAATAAGTTAAAAATGTGACTACATTACCAATTTAGAGTCACAACAAAAAAAAGTCTATATTTTTTAAAAAACTAACTATACTCAGCCTTTGTATTTTTTTTAAAAAAAGTATCAAGCAGGCACTCAAACATAGGAAAAGTTGTCAAAGACAACTTAGTGGTCTTTTAAAAAAAAGCTTTAAAATCAGACTACGCAAACTTAATTAAAACACTATTAATATTACTGCAATTAAAAGGGCAAACAAATTCTTAAAATTAATGTAGTCAGTAAAAAATGCAATAATTAAAGAAAGTAAAGGAAAAACAATTAATGAGTACTAAAAAACCTGCAAAACGCTTTAAAAGCTTACGTGACATTGATGAGCTAAAATATTTAAGAGACAAGTCAGTTGAAAATACAGTGGTGCAAGAACAAAGTAACATCCCTTCCCATCGTTACACAGCTTCCAGGTGCTGGAGGCTGTGATCCCCTGTTAACATCGTTATTGGTCTGAAATCTCTCCATGGCCAGTCAGAGACAGACACGTACCTGTGTCGCTCCCCAGCCCCCGTCGCAGTGTCTCTAAGGGAAGGAGAAGATGGGAGAGATGAGAATTCAGTCCCTCGCATTCATGGAGAAATCCCCATTGCTTATTAATGGAACTGCTGTTAACTACGAGATGGTGACAGAGATCAGAGGCCGATAACGCAGCCGCTGCAGACAGAGCCAGCCCCACAGGGCTGCTCCATGGGGAAGGGCGACTCGCTGAGCTGGGCTGTGAGATGGAGCCGAGGATCAGTGACATCACTAGAGTCCCCGACTCCTCCCCAGGGCGAGGGTCGCTCTAACCAGAGGAGACGCCACCGCAGACTCCAATTACCTTTGAATCCCAGCAGCACCTCCTGCAGCATGGCACTTTGCAGAGAGAAATCACTGAGTCTCTTCTCCAGCTCCACAAACGACGGCTCTGGCTTCCGAAACGTCCCATCCTCCCTGCTGGGGAAAGGAGGGGTGAGAAAAAGGCCTGAGCCCCAGACCTTGAGCCCAGCAACCCCCAAACTCCAGGAAACCTGGATCTGAGCTTTGCAGCCTGAGATGGTCGTTGTCATGGTGAGTCACCTCAGCCCTGTGCTCCCCAGAGAGACGGGAAGTGGGGAGACACTAGAGCAGGGAACGGAGACATTGTTCAGGAGCTTTCTCAGGGACACACTGGTTCTGTGGGGGGCAGAGCCACCCCCTACGCTGGGTTACTGCAGGAACAAGGGGCACCAGCACGGGGATCATGTGGAAAGGGAGGAGACACAGAGCAGAGAGTGGGCAGGTCCTACATGCTGACAGTGGCCACAGACAGAGCTCAGGGCTCCAGCAGGGAATGAGCCTGGCCCCTTAAACACCAAATCCCCCGAACCCTTCAGCTGAAGCAGTAACCCTGGGGTGTCCAGCTCATTCGCAGAGGGGGCCACATTGCCCTGTCCGTTACGGCCAGTGGCCCGGGCATCAGGTTAGGACTCTGTGCCCTGTTCCATTCACAGCAGAACACCCACTGCTCCCCATGGGACACCACGTACGAGGAACAAGGGGAGAATCTGCCCTTCGCATCAGAAATAAAATTTTAGTTCTTAGTATTTTGCCAAGTCTTTGTCTGTCACACTCAGTGTCACTCAGGAGGAAAACAGCCCCTTCCCGGACACCCTGTAGGGCCCTGCTGGTTCTTCCCTGTGTTTTACTGCCTTTCCCACCCTCCTTTCTCCATTTCTCTCTTGCTTCCTTGTTGTTGTGTCTCTCCTCTGTTCTTCCTTCCCTACAGCAACCCCCTATTCCCACCCTGCAAAGGTTTCACTCCCGCCCTCTCCCTGATCCACCTGCTCAGGTGATCACCAGGGAACATTCAATGTTGACATCAAAGTGTTGTTATTTCAGTTGACACCCGATGACATTAACAGGGACAGGAGAGTTCACGCTCTCAGAGCTACGGCTTCAGGCTGCTGGCAGCCCCAGCAAGGCAACGCTGTCTCCGTTTACACTGGGGAGGTGCTGAGGGCCAGCAACTCACTTTAACAAATGTGAAAGCTGAGATTCTGCACCCTTGGAATACGTGACGCGGCCACATCAGTCCAGGAGACAGGCCTGGTCCGTCCCATCGGCCCTGGGTATAGCAGCCCTGCTGTGACCTCCTTAGCGATCAGACAGTAACCGGCTCGTCTCCTACCTGAGTCAGCCACTAGGGAGCCAGAATCACACGCTCCCAGGGCAGGGCAGCTTCTATTCAGCGCAGTTATCAAACCTAACGGCCCATGAGGGGAGCGAAATGGAGCCCAGGACTTACCTGCCCCAGTGCTCCCAGCACCCTAGAGAGGGGAGAAAGAGGAGGCCATCAGGGGAGTGTCCCTGGGTGGGGAGGCCTCCTGCTCTGCAGGGGTCACCACTGAGGCCTCGAGCAGTAGGGAATTTCAGGTTTACATTCCCAGAGCAGCTACCCGCCCCGGGACTTTCCAGGCAGAAGATATTTCTCTGCATTAAGAATCAAATTCCCCAGTGCCGAGAGACCCAGAAGGCCCTGGCCCCACTAAACCCATTAACCTGCAGTGTGAGGGGCCTTGGGGCCTGGCTCGGGACCTCAGCATGGTGGGAGAGGATTTCACCCTCCAAGTGCAAATGCAGAGAGTCATTTCCAGGAGAGAAGGTCTTGGGGCTGCAGCATCCAGGACTCCCAGGGCCCATCCCTGGCGCCGCTGCCAGACTCACTGTGTGACCTTGGGCAGGGCTCTGCCCCTCCCTCTGCCTCACTTTCCCCATTTGTCCCAGAGGGATAATGCCCCTGACCCCACTCTGTAAAGTGTTTTGGGGTCCAGGGCTCAGAAGTGCCTATAGAAACGCTGCGTATGATCCTTGCAATGACAGCCTGACCTGCAGGGGTTGGCTCAGCGGCTGCTGCCCCTTCTCTCCTCCCCTCTCGCTGAGCAGGGAAATCTCCCAGGACAGGCTGCAGACGCCCTCATCCCTTCTCTGGACAATGGCTCTCTCTAGCTCTTCCAGCCGGGCCAGCAGCCGCTGCTCTTGCTCCTCCAGAAACCCTCGCAGCTCCTGCCACTCCCAGACGATCTTCTGCCTCTCGGCTGCCGTCTGTTTCTGCAACCACAGGGAGAGGGCGGCTCAGTAACAGGGGAACATAGAACATAAGAACAGCCAGACTGGGTCAGACCAAAGGTCCCTCTAGCCCAGTGTCCTGTCTTCCGACAGTGGCCAATGCCAGGTGTCCCATGGATCAAGTGATCCATCCCCTGTTGCCCATTCCCAGCTTCTGGCAAACAGAGGCTAGGGACACCATCCCTGCCCACCCTGGCTAATAGCCACTAATGGACCTGTCCTCCATGAACTTATCTAGTTCTTTTTAGAACCCTGTTAGCGTCTTGGCCTTCACAACATCCTCTGGCAAGGAGTTCCACAGGTTGACTATGTGCTGTGTGAAGAAATACTTCCTTTTGTTTATTTTAAACCTGCTGCCTATTCATTTCACTGGGTGACCCCTAGTTCTTGTGTTATGAGGAGTAAATAACACTTCCTTATTTACTTTCACCACACAAGTCACGATTTGATAGACCTCTACCATATCCTCCCCCCCCCCCAAGTAGTCTCTTGTCCAAGCTGAACAGTCTCAGGCTTTGTCTACACTGGCACATCTCTCCTGCCAACAAACAGCAGCTACTCTGTGCGCCTGTTAGCGGCACGGCTGTAGCGGCACAGCCGTGTCGCTAAAAGCTGCGGCGTGTAGTCATAGCCTCAGTCTTATTCATCTCTCCTCATACGGAAGCTGTTCCGCACCCTTCATCATTTTGTTGGCCTTTTCTGAACCTTTTCCAATTCCAGTGGGGTTTTTTTTTTTTTTGAGATGGGGTGACCAGATCTGCAGGCAGTATTCAAGGTGTGGACATACCATGGATGTATATACAGGCAATACGATGTTTTCTGTTTTATTGTCTATCCCTTTCCTAATGATTCCCCACATTCTGTTTGCTTTTTTGACTGCTGCTGCACATTGCATGGATGTTTCCAGAGAACTATCCACAGTGACTCCAAAATCTCTTTCTTGAGTGGTAACAGCTAATTTAGACCCCATCAGTTTATGTCCATTTGGTATTATCTTTTCCAACGTGCATTATTTTGCATTTATCAACACTGAAATTCACCTGCTCGGTAACTGGGGAAAATCATAAATGCGCTTCGGGGCGGGTGGCAGAGTTATTTACCAGAACACAAGATCTCTTGCGGTGGGGGATGGGAAGTTCATTTATCCCAGGAAGGGAGGTGGGATCAGGGCCGGGGTGAGCTGTACATCACCTACAGGAGGACACTTCTCCCGAAACCTCATCAACTTGCACTGAGCCAAATCCTCCATCTCTGCAGCCCACGTTTCATCTCCTTCCTCCCCATCCCAGGAGCTAGAAAGGATCCTGGTCACTGTGACATCCAGACAGCCCGTGGGCAGGGGCTCTGGGCTAACACAGACTGACCCTGTGCTGCCCAGCAGCCTCCTGCATCCTAAGGGCATCATGTTACCCCCGTGTCTGACCCTGCAGGCTCCCTGGGCTCCAGCGGGGATGGGTCCCTGGCTGAGGCTGGCAGGGTGGGCCCTGCACTCACCAGGTCATTCTTATGCCAGGCAAACCTCAGTGGCGGGGGGCTCTGGGCACCTACCAGCAGCTCCTCGCTCTGCCGCTGCTCCTCGGCTTTGGCTGCTTCTCTCTCTTTTCCCAGAGGGCCAGATGCTTTGTGGGGCCTCCTGGAAGAAGCAGGAGGAGGGTTAGAAACTGCTGCAAACCTCCCAGCTGCCAGATTTCAGGGCCCGTCCTGCCCTGCAGATGCCTGGGCAGGGTCCCTGGGACTCAGACTGAGAGGAGCTGGTGAAACAGGAGCAGCTTTTCCAGAGGAAAGGCAGGGCCCCAGGCTGCAGGGACAGGGTGCAGCCCAACCCCAGCTCCCGGGGCCTCACCCACATCCCAAGCAGCCAACTTCAGACAGTCCCCACTTTCCCCAGCGCCAGCCCCAAAGCTCCGCAGTCAGATCTGAACATGGAGCCCCCAAACATACCCCAGCCCTGACCCCCAGCGCACCCCAAACTCCCAACTCCCCCACAGTCCCCCCCCAGCCCTGACCCCCCCCGCCACACCCCAAACTCCCAGCAGCCCCACAGTCCCCCCCAGCGCACCCCAAACTCCCAGCACCCCAAACTCCCAGCAGCCCCACAGGCCCCCAGCCCTGATCCCCCAGCGCACCCCAAACTCCCAGCAGCCCCACAGGCCCCATCCCCAGCCGCTCCCCCCCAGCCCGGCTCTGACACTCCAGATTCCCCCCCGCTCCCGGGCCCAGCCTGGGCTCCGAGCTCTGCAGCCGAGCCGCGCTCCGGCCCCTGCAGCTCGGGCTCCGCCCCGCCCGGGCCACTCGCCCCCGCAGCCCCGGGCAGCCCGCTCCGGCCGCGGGAGCGCGGGGACCCCGGGCAGGGGCGAACCAGGCAGCCGGGCCCGGCCTCCCGGCAGGGCGTGTCCGCCCCACGCGTGTCCCCGCCCCGCGCTGCCCCGGCCCCACCGCGCTGCCCCGCGGGCTGCAGGGCTGGAGCAGCCCCGCGCTGCGCGCCCGGCCCCGGCCATGGCCCCGCTGCCGCACACAGGGGCGGGGGCCGGGCGGGGAGCAGGAAGGGCAGCTCCTCCCAGGCCTGGCCCCGCCCCGGGCCCCTCGCAGGGGTTGGGACCCGCCTCAGCCCGGAGGGGCAGGAGAGGGCCGGGTCTCCCAGGGGAAAAGCGGGGCGGGGCTGGTGCTGCTGAACCATCAGACCAAGGAGCCCCCGGCGGAGAATGCAGCGAGCGCGGGTCAGTTCAGCGCTGGGGGTGGGACCCAGCGCGTGTCAATCACCTGCCGCTAAAGCATCTAAATCCCCTGGGCACAGCTCGCCAGGGCACAGCTGGGAGCTGCGCTGTGACTACATCCTGCAGGAATCTCCCCTCCCCCCACAGCAGAGTGGCGCAGCGGGAGTGTGCTGGGCCCATAACCCAGAGGTCAACGGATCGAAACCATCCTCTGCTAGTTTGGGTTTTATTCCAGCCCTGGAAATAATCCAGCTGCCTGCGTGTGTTCAGAAAAGAAGAACAAATTCTCTCCCTGTTCACCCTTCCACGGTGATTAAAGGAAGGAAGGAAGCCCCAGCAGAGCCCTGCCCCACAGAGTCCCCTCCTGGAGGGCGAGAGATGGGCAGTGACTAGGGCTCCAGCTCAGGGTTGCCAGGTTTATATAACTTTTGGTCATGCCCAGAACGGGTCCAAGTCCTGCCTCCCCTCCCCTCCCCATCTCTGCCTAAGGCTCTGGGAGGGAGTTTGGGAACATGAGGTGCCGGTTCTGGGATGGGCAGGGGAGGCAGTTTGGATGCAGGAGGGGTGCATGCGCGGGGAGGGAATTTGGGTGCATGAGGTGCAGGCTCTGGGCTGGGGCAGGGGTTGGGGGGCTGGGGGGGCAGTGGCAGACTCAGGGAGGGAGTTCGGGTGTGTGCAGGATCTGGGCTGGGGCAGAGTGTTGGGGTGTGGCACCTTATCTTGGGAAGCTCCTGAAAGTGACCCGCACCCACATCTGGCAGCAACTTCTACATGAAGGAGGCTGGGGGGAATCTCCTGGGGCCACTGCCCACAGGCACCACCCCTGCAGCTCCCATTGCCACAGTTCCAATGGCAGAGTTGGTGCTTGGGGCAGGGGCAGCGTGTGAGAGACACACCCCGCAGGGATGTGCCAGGTGCTTCTGGGAGTGGTGCGCCGTGCAGAGCGAGGGTGGGCAGGAATCCGCTTTAGCCCCACGGTGCTGCCGGTAGTAGTGGCAGGAGCCCCCAGGGCCAGCTGATCTGACTTTCTGATAGGGAAGCCACAGGAGTGGTCATGCACCCCTCATGAGCAGTTCTGGGGAGTCTTTTGGGGGCTCCTGGAGTAGGCAGCAGAGAGGTGCAGCCTCACCACAGAGTCTGTTTCCCTGGAGGGGAGAGGGGGCTGCAGGTGATCTCCCACCTCTGGGCATCCAGGAGCCTCTGCTCCCCACTGTCATGCTGGAGCCTCCACATTTATTTATTTATTGGCAAATAAAATTTGCAGAATTCTAAAATATTGTGCACAGAATTTTTATTTTTTTTTGGTGCAGAACTGACTCAGGGAACCTGCTTGGATTGTCACTGCTTGGTGAACCACTCAGCCACCACACCAATGCACAGACAGAGTGCCAAGCCCTACTGCAATGTGGGGCTGGGGGTGGGGCTGGGGTCTGGTCACACACATTCAGACTGTTCGCTCCACCAGCTACAAACCGCTGCTGATTTCCCAGTTAGGACATTAGCCGTTACTGACAAGGTTTGTCCAGGTTCTTTTCTTTATCTCATGCTGCTAGTTAGAAGGATCAGTACTG
Source organism: Mauremys reevesii (assembly GCF_016161935.1). Taxonomy (NCBI): domain Eukaryota; kingdom Metazoa; phylum Chordata; order Testudines; family Geoemydidae; genus Mauremys; species Mauremys reevesii. The sequence goes on from NC_052634.1 coordinate 48,059,012, forward strand.
ATTTTGTTTTTCAAAAATACACAACCCCCTAAACCTGCTTTTAGCAATCAGAATAATTTACTGTCACCTTATTTTTGTCTACACCAGTACAAAAGAAGAGGCTTTTGTGGGTTTCCTGACTCAGAGGATGAAAATGACCGTGTGTCGGGCCGCACTGCTGTGAATCGTTGTCGAGCGGAACCCGTTGTTGGCATTGGTAGTGTAGACGCAGCCTCAGACTGGGTGCTGGCCAGGGGAAGTATTGCCCCTAGAGACACCCAGGGGTGGTGTGGGATTGTCCCAGGTTACTGGGTGGGGGCTCGAGCGGGTTCTGTGCTGTGTTGTTAAAAAGGATCCCCAAGATCTTGAACCCTGGGCCATGTTGCTGCCGACTCCAGCTGGCAGAAGGGTCACAGAGAGAAGTGGGGGGAGGGGAGGAGCACCAGTGAATTTACGCAGTTATTCAGGGAGGCAGAGGCCTGGCAGGAGGAACTACCTGTGCAAGCCCCCTGGGCAGAGAGGGGGATCTGTGATGGCCTCGGCACTGGAGCTACAGCCCAGGGATGGGGCAGTAACTGGAGCGGGGAAGATCTGTGAGCTGGGAACCCCTCTCCCTGGGGATTTCCCCTGCAGGCCTGTTTCAGGGTCTCCCTTTGCTCTTTCCCTGTGTAACCCAGTGGGGCTCAAACTTTTGGAACTGGTGACCCCTTGCACAAAGCAAGGTGCCGAGTGCGACCCCCCCCATCAATTCAAAACACATTTTTTCATATTTAACGTTATTTTAAATGCTTAATTTATAACCCAATTCTTTAAAATGAGTTTAACTTTTCTCCCCACTTTTAAATTCAGCCTAGAACACACGTCGATTGAATTATTGTTATAAGCAGAAAAGGGTTTTTAAATAGTTCCTGTTTAACACTGGGGGTGTGAAGACATTTGTCAATATCACTTTTCACAGCAGACTTTGCTCCATTGCCACCCTCACTGCTGCTGCCTGCAGAGCCGGGCGGTTTGTGACCCCCACATAATAACCTCACCCCCCCACGAGGGGCTGTAACCCCCCATCTGAGAACTCCTGGGCTGCCCCCTTCCCGCTCTGGCTGGGACACTTGGCCCCTGTCCCGTTCCCAGGGGGCACCTGCTCTCCTGGAGCTGGATCGGCCACTCCTGAGGGGAGCCAGAGCCGGGGGGGGGGGGGGGAGAGGGGATGTCAGTGGGGCCAGCAGCGCTGGGAGCCACAGACACAGGGGGGCAGAGATGGGCTGAGGAGGGGCCGCTTGTGCAGAGTCACTTCCCTGCCAGCCCCCAGTGCTCCCCCCAGCTCCCCCCATCCCCTGGGGCTGCCTTAATTCAGACAGTCCCTTTCCCGCCAGATCCCCAGCACATCAGTGATTGCGATAGCAGGGGGCAGGTTTTCTCTGGGGCACTGAGCTTTGCCAGGGGGTTGGTGGCTCTTTTCTTTCCTCACTCTGGAGTAAACTCAGCTTTTTATTCCATCCTTGATGATTCATGGAATAACCACAGCAGCAGGAAGAAAGAGGTGGGCACAGCGGGTCTCCGGGGGGGAGCCGAGAGGTGCAAGCGGTGGGGTGGGCTGGGCTGGGCAGGGGAGGGGACAGAGAGGTGTGGGTGGCAGGCAGGATGGGTGTCACGGATGGGGCAGAGAGGTGTGGGTGGTGGGCAGGATGGGTGTCACAGGAGGGGCAGAGAGGTGTGGGTGGTGGGCAGACCTTGGGCAGAGGGTGTAGAGGCATGAGCAGCAGGTAAGGAGGAGGGAGGAGAGGAGCAAGCAAGAGGTGGACTAGCTCCTAAGGGAGCTTCCAGAGCTCATGCCCAGCCTCCCCACATGCAAGAGTCATGGGCCACCTGTTCTCTGGGTCGTCACTAACCAAGCCCCTCCCCAAGCTCTGTTGATGGGAGAAGCCCTCCTGTTGACACAGCGCTGTCTGCACCAGGGCTGGGTTGATAGAACTGCATTGCGGGGTACATTTTTACACACCTGAGTAATGTAGTTACACCAATCTAATTTTGCAGCATAGACTTGTGCAAAGAATCACACACCCACCTTAGGAGTAAATCTTCCCCTGCTCCTCTGCTTTACAGAATCCAAACACGAGCAAAGCTTGTCAGGCCCCTGTGGGGGTTGGCAGACAGTCAGGTGTGGGCAGACAGGATGCTTTAAATAACAGCAGGCACCATGGCGTAGCTGGTTACAGCCCTGTTTAGTAAACAGGAGATCCTGGGTTCACCTCCCAGTGGTGCTGTGGGTAGTGGCTTTTGGGGCACCTGGCATTGGCTACTGTCAGAAGACAAGATTCAGAGCTAGGTGGAGCAATGGTCTATCCCAGAGTGGCTATTCCTATGGTTTAAATTACACTCACAGGCACTGATAACAGAATTACAGAAAGTTTGGGAGTTAAGAGCAGAAAGACCAATGGAGAAATGCCATGAGTCTAAGGTAATACTTCACTGTGGCTTTACCATTTCCGCTTGATAAACTCCCTCCCAACTTTCTGGGCTCCTAGAGCAGGGTACAGAGTCTGAGCTGAGACACATATACTGCAACTTTAACCAGACCAAGCTGCAGGATCCTGATTAATATGACATGGGCCAGCCCTGGGTGTTTCATTGTACTGGAGACGTAGACTAATGTTATGTCTACACTGTGATTAAAACACCCAGGGCACCTGTCTCAAAGCCCGGGTCAGCTGACTCAGGCTTATGGGGCTTGGGCTGCAAGACTATAAAATTACAGTGCAGACATATGGGCTTGAGCCCAACCTCTGAGACCCCAGGAGGGGTGAGGGTTTCTGAACCCAGGCTTCAGTGTGAACACAAATATCTGCACCACAGATTGTAGCCCCTCAGCTTTAGCTCCATGAGCCCAAGTCAGATGACCCAGGCCAGCCCTGCTGCCATTTTTATCCCAGGAGAGATGGACTCTAAGGGTACGTCTCCATTGCAGTGTAAGCCCAGGTGTGGCACGCTGTGCTCAAAGCAGCACCCTGCAAGCCCCATATTCACCACTCTCATATAATGATGACATGGTTTGTACAAAGTCTGCCTGGTGAGGTATCATTTCAAAAGTCTTGATCTGTTGAACATTAATATCGTGTTGGATTGTGCGTGCTCACATTGGTTGGGAAGTTATGAAGTTTTGCTCTGTGTGCATTACTGAAATATGAGGTTTCAAAATGCCCCCCACCAGCCTTTCAGGTGTGACAATGGAGGAGCCAGACTTGCTGCTGGCCCATTGAAGGGATCCACACTCCCAAGGACTATCCCAGGAACCATGTACAATGCAGACTTCTCCGAGATAGCACAGCAAAAATGGACATTGCTTGACTCACATCGTAGCAAAGGAGCTTCCTAGCAAGTCGGAAGAATCTATGAAAGAAGGGTAGAGACATCATGACTTGGCCTCTCTCCCCCACAACTCAACATCTGGAAACATATCGGGAGGACAAAGACTGAACTGAACTGATTCAGAAATCAGAAGCGAATAATAACAATAATACTTTCAAACCAGTCTCCAAACAGACTAGTATTGGGTTCTCAGCAGAAAATTTTCAGTTTGGGGAATTTTGTTTTCTCAGTCAGACTTTGCCAAGGGAAACAGGGAGAAAATGTTTGAGTTGCCTCCTTCAGAACAGCTTGGCCTAGACACTAGCTCTGGTTCACTGTTGTAGCCTTGCTCGGGTTGAGGATATTTTAATAATTTGGGGAGGTCCTGGGGTGTTTGGGGGAGATGATGAGGATGTTACCTTTTGAGATAAAAACTAAGAAATATGAGACTAGAGAATTTCTTTAAAAATCTGGGATTTAGACATTTTATTTAAAGCAAGGAGGGTCTGAGTTTCTGAGAAAGTTTTAGTTTGATCTGTAATTGTACCAAAGGGTAGATGGTTGTCTATAAATAAAGAAGGTCTGAAGACTAAACACATTCTATGAGAAAGGGTTTGAACCCGTGCATGCAGAGCACAATAGATTACCAGTCCTTCACCTTAACCACTCAGCCACCTCACCTGAACTAGCAAAAAAAAGGGACAGGAGGAGAAATCTAAGGTCAGCAGTGATAGGGCCAATATGGAGTTTTTAAATACTAAGCATAAGCAGGGGCTGAATGAGCTGGGGGAAAGACTTTAGGAACAAACTGTGTTTGCACAGACACACCTACTCTGCCTAGGTATGCAGCATGATGGGGCCGCTTCCACAAAATGAGCAGTTTTGGCTGGTGGTGGGTTACAAATCACTTTAGGATTGAGTGGAATGAAATGTTATTATCCTTCCTGCATGAGTGAAGGGCAGCAGAACATACCTAGTCCGTCCTGATGGAGGGGTGGGTGGGTGAGGAATAGCTTTTATTGGACTGCATAGATGTGATTGAGGACATCCATGGTTGGGGCCCCTGGGACGCCTTTGTAAAAAACTGGGGGGGGGTGTGGGGGTGTTGCTTGCGGGGGCGGCGGGTGCAAACTGGGTTATGGGGGTCAAGGCCAGGATGGGAGTCAGGGGCCCAGGCTGAGGGTGGGTTTGGGGAAGAGCTGGGGAAGAGGTGGGGCTGAGTGGTGTTATCTCCCTGCCCTCCATGGGGGCTGGCTCGGGCCCTGAGGTGCCCCCATGAAACTTCATCTGTGTCCCCCTAGGAGTCATGCCCCACATTTTGGGGACCACTGAACCCTACTCGCTAAGCAGGGGCTAGTGATGCCAAAGCCCAGGGAAAGGGAGAACAAGTGCAGGGGCTCCAGAACTGGAACCATGACCCCCCATTACTGTCTGTGGCTCCGCCCCCTTCCACACACAGCCCCATCCACTGTCACCTCTGTTCCACCCCTTCCCCCACTGGCCCCGCCCTATCACTCCTTTGCCCCTGCCTCGCTGCGGCCCCGAGACCAGAGAAGCTCTGTGCCCCTGCTGCAGCCCCTGGGCCGTAGCAGGGAGTGGGAGCTCCTCCAGCCCTGGGGCCAACATGGGGGAGACTTTTCCAGGGGGCCCAGTTTGGCCAGGGCCCCTAGTCATGGGCCCCACTGCCCCCTTGGCGACGCAAGGTTTGGGGAGGCTGAGCCCCCCGAGCCTCCATTATGAGCCGCCCAGGCTACCACTGCTCAGTGGGTGACCAGTCTCCCTGTGTCTCTGCTGTTCGTGCTGGGGAGCCTGGCCGGCCTTAGGGGTGGGCCCCCCCGGCAGCCGCCCAGGGCTCCAGGGGTTAAAGGGCACCGTGTGCCAGTGCAAAGGTGCTCACTGCTCTCCCCTGCCCCAATGCTCCTCCGTGGCCCCATAGAGGGTTGTGGGGAGCGAGGAGCAACACTATCTGCTCAATGCGTCCTGGTCACTTTCCCCACCTGGTGCTGTGACGGGAGCATCAGAAGCTGCTGCTCTCTGCCCTCCCCTGATGCAGTCCGGCTGAGGAAAGTGACCTGGATGCAGGGAGCTCGGATGATGTCACTTATCACCCTGCCCCCGCAGCCCCTCGGGGTGCCCGGAGAAGCAGCATTCCAGGGAGGAGCAGGCAGCAATGCCAGCTGCTCCATGCACACAGGTCAGTGTCCCCACGTGGGTGCAGGACGCGGCACAGTGGTTAGGGGTGAAGGGAGTGCAGGAGCGGGGCAGTGGGTTGTAATTGCTCAGCATCTTCCTGCTGGGGATTCTCCTCCTCGTTCTCACTCACCATCCCAACACCTGATGGGAGACAGGGAGAATCCAGACATAGGTCACTCCTGTGCCAGAGAAAAGGAAATGTCAAAGAGTCGGCCCTGGGAAGACGCAGGCACGGCACTCTGACTGGCGGAAGCCAAATGCCCACACCGAGAGTTTAGCATGGACAGCTTGGAAACAGCCAAAGCGGGAAGGGCTGCGTTGGTCTGGAAGAGGAGTCGGTGGCTGTCTATCCTGGCGGAGGCAGGGTCGTTTTGCTGTATGCTGGGCAAGTGGCCAGGGAGTCTTCTATAGTTGCTGAGCTGGTCCTGCATCTGGCTTAGCTTGGGTTAGAGGAAAGTGGTGAAGATAAGAACGGCCCTCCTGGGTGAGACCGATGGTCCATCTAGGCCACTATCCCGTCTTCCGACAGTAACCGATGCCAGGCGCTTCAGAGGCAATGGCCAGAGCAGGCAATCGTCAAGTGATCTATCCCTGCGTTGTCTTCTGAAGCTTGGTGCTTGTTTCAGGGGCTAACTCTCAGCCCAGACACACTCCAGGGAGGGAGCGTTGGTGTTTGTGCCGAGGAGCGTGGCTGAGACTCGGACCCACTTCCCCAGCTCTGGGTAGCGCCCCCCCTCCCCATTTCAGGCTGTGTTCTGCTTAAGGCCTTGCCTTTTTTTGCCCGGTGCCTGAGAGTCAGGCCAGCTGCGGGGAATTAGCTCAAGCGGCAGAGCGCTCGCTTTGCATGCGAGAGGTAGTGGGGGACGCCGCCCGCATTCTCCGAGCCTGTCGACTAAGGGCTCCTGATGAGCGTGGTGGACGGGAGAGCCGGCCATCTGACTTTTGGCCTTGCTGCCCGTAGCGGTCAGGCCGAAAAATCAAAAGCCACCCTCCCCAGGCCCACAGCCACCCAGGGGCTCCTCTGCACCAGGGCCGGCTTTAGGAAGCGCGGGGCTTGTACTCACCGGGTGGTGCTCCGAGTCTTCGGCGGCAGGTCCTTCACTCACTCCAGGTCTTTGGCGGCACTGAAGGACCCGCCGCCGAAGTGCTACCGAAAACCCAGAGCGCCGCCAGGTGAGTAAAATTTAAAAAGGCGCCTCTAGCCAGGGAAGGGATTCTCACTGGACGTGGGGCCCTCTTAGGCGCGGGGCCCGATTCGGAGGAATTGGTGGAATAGGCCTAAAGCCGGCCCTGCTCTGCACCATCTTGCCTGAGCGAGTGGAAGTGGAGCCTGGAACTGAGCTGAGGTGCTGAGGGTTATTTGGTCTGCGCGCTTCACATGGAGGTAAAAACACGTGGCACAGATCTTTGAGCACAACCCTTGTCCTGAGGAATGGAGGGGGCTGCACAAAGAGAGACCGGCTCTCCCTGGCGGGGCTGCAGCGGCTCTTCACAGGGTCAGTGCCACTGGCAATTCGTACCAGAGTTTTGAAAGCCTCCTTTTATGGCCTGGTTCCCCTCTCTTTAGGGAGACTGGCGGCCCCAAACGTCCCAGAAACCATCATAGTGAGGCCAACCTGAGCACAGGCACCTGCTCAGCACCCCGGGGTGCAGCCCTGAACTCCGGCAATCAGCTACGCTCAGCTGCCCACCCACCAAGCGTAACACGCAGGAGCCTTCGTGCCCCGCATGTTCAGGTCGCTCCCAGCACCAGCACCAGCTTTAAACTCCGCTGCTCAGTTCTAAGCTTTGGCCACACGGGGGCAGCCCGGAGCTCAGCCAGCGCCTCCCGTTGCTGGTTGCGTTTCCCGCTCCTCGTGGCAGGTTCACACCCCACAGGCAGATCTCTGAATGCTTTAGCCAGCTAAGCCATGGTGCCTGTGGATGGCTAAAACACACTGTCTGCCCACACCTGACTCCCTGCCATCCCCACCAGGGCCTGACAAGCTTTGCTTGTCTTTGGATTCTGCAAAGCAGAGGAGCAGGTGACATTTCCCTTACAAGTTGTGTGTGAGTGAATCTTTGGCCAGGTCTGCACTACAAAGTTGTTTCAGCAGAATTATATTGCTCTGGTGTGTGAAAAACACACAACGCTCTCTCGGTCGGCAGCTTGTGGCTGGTGCACACACTGCAATGCCACGTCTGGCGACAAAACTGCCCTGTTTTGCTGACAAAATAAAATGACTTCGATGAGAGGGCTAGAGCTTTTTGCAGCAAACTTAAAGTGACAGAGTAGATGCTGCTGTTCATTATATCACCATAACTGGCCTTCTCCAGTATCCCACAATGCCCTCCGTGAACTCGCCTGCCCTGCATTCCTGCTACAGAGCCATGGGCCCCACCCCTTTCATCGCTCTGGGAAGTTCTGACAGCTGAGCCTGCTGCTCTGCTCCGGCAGCCAGGAGCAAATCACTGCCGTGGATGCTGCTCTCTCCCGCCCTGTGAACACAGAGCAGGCGGCGGGAGCTTCCTTACAGTGTAGGGGGGCCACTGGCATCCGAACTGTGACACGCCCAGGACATCCCTTCCTTCGAGGAGGCTCTTACCTTCTAAACAGGGATGGCTGTTTTCTAGTAAAATCACTAAAAGGGAAGGAGAAAACTCGAAAGAGGTTCCTCCTGGCGCTCACGTACGTAAACCCGAATACTCTCTCAGTCCTCTAAGAGAGACCTCGAGAAGCAAAGCCACAGGGGTCTCTGAGGTTTCCCTGGCCCCTCACCCCTGTCCTGCCTGGCTGATGTCAGCATCTCTCTGTGAGGTCACCACCTCCCCACCACCTTTGACCAATAGTCTGAGGTCCTGCAAAAGGCCTTTGTGATGTCACTGCCACACCCCTCCCTTGCTGTGCTAATGTCCTGCCCCTGGCCAGGCACTTTGGAGGTTTGAGCTACTCCCTGTGGATCGCCCCACTCAAGGAGCGTTCGTTCTAGGCAGCAAGCCGGCTAGACAGGAAAACATCAGATGCTGCTCCCAATGCTACACTCAGTTTTTCAGAAATTAGTCGCCTTTATGGCCAGAAGAGACCATTAGAGCATCTAATCTGACCCCCTGCATATCACAGGCCTCCTGTAGGACACAATAGAAATTTTTGGGTGCAACACATTCCAGAAAGGCAGCTAGTCTTCATTAAATGACATCAAGAGATGGAGAATCCACCACTTTCCTTGGTAGCTTGTTCCTGTGGTGAATCATCCTCGCTGTTGAATATTTGTGCCTTAGTTGTAATATGAATTTGTCTCTTTTCACCTTCCAGCCATTGGGTCTTGTTATGCCTTTCTCTGCGAGATTAAAGAGCCCTTTCATACCCAATCTTTTCTCTCCATTAAGGCACTTCAACACTTCAATGAAGTCACTTTTCATTCATGAAGGACCTCCCGCCGCCGAATTGCTGCCGAAGACCCAGAGTGGAAGAATCTCCGGAGGCCCGGACCCCACGAGAGTTTTCCAGAGCTCCCGGGGTTAGTGAAGGACCCCGCTCCAGGAGCCCCAAAAAACTCTTGTGGGGCCCCTACGAGACCAGGGCAAATTGCCCCACTTACTCCACCATCTGGGCGGCCCTGATGGGACCTGGAGCTACTGTTATTTTAGGACTCCTGTGAGACCCTCAGCTGGTTGGTTTGCACTCTGCTCTTGGGACTCTCTCTCCTCCTCCCTCTCTGCTGCTCTCCTCCCCTAGACATTGAACCCAGCCCTTGCTGCTGCCAACACCAACTGGCAGAAGGGCCTATAAGTCCCCTGCCTGAGGGGAGGCCAATGCATGTGGTCGGCCATAAGCAATATGATATTTTCTGTCTTATTCTCTATCCCTTTCTTAATGATTCCCAAGGTTCTCTTTGCTTTTTTGCCCGTCGTTGCACACTGAGTGGATGTTTTCAGAGAACTATCCGCAGTGACTCCAAAATCCCTCACTTGAGTGACAACAGCTATTTTTGGCCTCGTCATTTTATATGTATAGTTGGGATTATGTTTTCCAATGTGCATCACTTTGCATTTATCAACAAATCTGTCATTTTGTTGCCCTTTCACCCAGTTTTGTGAGCTCTTTTTGTAACTCTTCGCAGGCTGCTTTGGACTTAACTTTCCTGAGTAGTTTTGGATCATCTGCAAATTTAGCCACCTCGCTGTTTACCCCTTTTTCCAGATCGTTTATGAATATGTTGAATAGTACTTGTCCCAGACCCCTGAAATACCACTATCGACCTCTCTGCATTTTGAAAATTGACCATTTATTCCTACCTTGTAATCAGTTATTTACCCATGAGAGGACCTTCCCTCTCATCCCATGAGAGTGTAATAGAGCAGAATAGGGCTTCCTTGGGAGGGGGCGTGAATTCACAATATATCAGGGGGTTGTGCACATTTATTGTCCTGGTGAAAAAGTGTGTCTGATACTCAGTCTTTGCTGCTCCTGCCAGCTGTGACTGCTGAGGACATTTTCCTTCTCTGCTCCAGGGTCTCTCCTCTGCCAGATTCTCAGCAAGTCAGGCCCCCTGCAGACTATGGCAGAGCAGTTTGGTAATAGGCTGCAGGACTCAGCATGTAAGAATGTAGCTGCTGTAGCACCTTGACTGTCCATGGGCCAAATCCTGCAGCCCAGGATAACCTCCCACTGATGGCAATGGGAATTGAGCCTTTGTAACTAGCTGCTGGTACCTGAGGTCTCAGTTACGGATTAAACTGGTGGCAAACAGAGCTTCAGCCAAAGAAGTGAAGGATGTAAGTGAAAGAGCAAAGCTGGCCCTGGGGAGCTGCTGCAGTCCCATCACCACAGCTGGAAGGGAGAAGAGGAAAAACTCCTAAAGTGCTGGGAGCAGCCCGAGAAAGGAAGTTTGTCAGTGAGATCAGTCGCAATAACTGTGAAATGACAGAGTACTTTCTCCTCTGTGCCGACATGGCTGAATTGTGTTACTTTACTGTGAGAATAAGCTTTAAAATATCCTGCTCTAATTTCAGGATGGGTCTGTAACCATAACTGGACTCTGTGGGAAGTGGCCTCTGGATAGTGATCTTTGGGCAGAGCTGGCTGAAGAGCCTTCCTACTCACCAGGAGATCCTGGCTTGACCTGCTAGTTCTTCCTTGCTGAACCTAGTTTGTCTGTCAGGCTCCTTTCTTTTATTTCTTCTAATGAAAAGAAAAGACCTCACTGCACAATCCTTGTAAGTGCTTGTTCAAGACACAGAGACCCTTCCTTGCTAAGTCTTGGAAAGTGTTAAGTGGTAAATCTGGAGCTGATGGAAAGGTTACCATGACTCAGAGTTGAGCTGAAGCTGCTGTGACTGAAACACAGAGCACTAATCAGTATCTGATCACAGCAGCTTGTGGGAGAAGCGCATGTTAGAAGCCTTCTGTCAGCTCAGCTGTGGCTTTCTGTGCACTGAGCCAGCCTGCTCAAGGTCTGCAAGTCTTGAGGGAAATGGGGAACATTTTTACTTTGGAATTTGAAGGTGTAGTCTTGGACCATCAAGTGGAGGGGTTGCAAAGTGCCTGCTGGGCAAGGCACCATGGCTTAGTAGACTAAAGCACCTGTCTAGTAAACAGGAGATCCTGGGTTCAACTCCCAGTGGTGCCTTGTTCTATAGCTTTTGTCTCCTCTGCTCACATTTTCCTGTGTCTTCCTAGGAAACAGAAGAGACCTCCCTTGACAATCCAAGTAATTGCTTGTGAAGGAAAAGGCTTCTTTCCAACGGAGCATTGGAGAGAATCAAATCCTCAGTCTGGTGTTGATGAAAAGGCTATTGGCATTGGCAAGGAGGTTGCTTCCGCTGCAATTTGCTGTGACAGGAGACCCTGTGTTGTGCGGCCATGCAATTCACTGGGGATATCTGTGCACCAGGGGCGGCTCTAGGCACCAGCAAAACAAGCTGGTGCCTAGGGCGGCAAAATCTAGGGGGCGTCCCCTGCGGCCGAGGGGGGCGGCAGGCTGGGCCGGCGGATCTGCCGCAGTGATGCCTGCGGGAGGTCCACCGGAGCCCCGGGACGACTGGACCTCCCGCAGGCATGACTGCGGAGAGGGCGCTCGTCCTGCAGCTCGGCTGGACCTCCCGCAGGCATGACTGCGGCAGCTCAAGCAGAGCTGCCGGACCCGCGAACCGTCCGCAGCCGCGGGAGGTCCAGCCGAGCCACGCGGGACCAGCGGTCCCTCTGCAGTCATGCCCGCGGGAGGTCCGCTGCTCCCGCGGCTCCGGGGCGCCTCCCGCGCATGACTGCTTGGGGCAGCCAAAAACGTAGAGCCGCCCCTGCTGTGCACAGAGCCCCTTCTAGAGGGTTCTCTGCAGGGCTTGCAGGAAATGGAGAATGACTGTCCTTTCACTTTTCATGTTATTGTTGATGAAAAATGGAGCAGTTCGGGGAGAAGTCCCAGAGCGTGGCACCATGGCAGAGCTTGCCAAGAGAGCTGCTGGATAAAGAGCAGATTCAGGATCCAGCATCCAGTGCTGCCTTGCTGAACGTGCCTCCTCTTGTCCCCTTTTGGTCAATCTTTTTTGTTAACGGAGAAGCTCGACTCTGGCTAGCCATACAAATGCTTGCAAAAGAAACGGGTCTTTTTGCTGACAACTGTCAAAAGGAGGCTTTGGATAAACATGGAAAGAAGGTCAAAGTCACTGTAAGCTGTTGAAGCTACAAGGCAGAGCACTAAGCACAGTATTACCGTGGCTGGTCACAGCAGGATCTCTGTGTGGTGGGATCCGCGGGGTACAATCCCAAACTGTGGAACTGCTCTGCTCTGTTCTCTTCTCTCTCCAGCCTGGGCTGTGTCTTACAATGCTGCACTAGTGACAAGCAGCAAAACCCCCTCCATGTGCTGTGATCAGTCAGCCAACAACATGCAGCAATGCACCCAACTAAGTTGCATGAATGCTCTATAAGCCACTTCTCAATTATACATGGAGAGACACCAGCATATCTCCCCAGCCCTCAGCCTTGCACCTCAGGAATGTACCATCTTACACTGCTCAAAACCTCTTGAAAAGTGCAAGCTCATTAATTAATTCACCACTTCCTCAAAAAGAAAGTGAACATGCACCAGCCTTTTTAATCTGAGCAGCTTTCCCAAGCACTTTGGACAATTTCACAAGTAAGTATAAAACATTAAAATAAGTTTATTAACTACAGAAAGACAGATTGTAAGTGATTATAAGTGTTAGGCAGAGAGGTCAAAGTTGGTTACGTAAATGAAAATAGAATCTTAGTGTGACATTCTAGACCTTTGGGGGAGCGGCTGTATCCCCCATATTCCTCATTTTCATATAATCGTGATCTTACATATAGAGCATGACTTGTAAGGTATCAGGGGAAAGGATATGATCTGCTGAAAGTCATTTCTCTACCCATAGATGTATACCATTCATGCATATGAAGTTATAAGAATTGTGTAGTATGGTTGTCACTATGCTGTAAGCAGTGATGAGCTGCCAAAATATTAACAACCGGTTCCCTCCTTCTCACCTCACGAGGGGGTCGTGCCCCCCCTGGGAGGTCATGCTCCATCCAACCCCCCATGTTTTTGACACCCCCCCAGGACACCTGACCCATCCCCCCCTTTCCCTGTCCCCTGACTGCCCTTTGCAGCCCCATCCAACCCCTCCTCTCATTCTTGATGGCCCCCCGGGACTCCTGCCCCATCCAACCCCCCCTTCTCTCTGTCCCTGAGTGCCCCCACCACCTCATCCAACCCCTGCTCCTTCCTGATTGCCCCCCGGGATCCTTGCCCCCATTCAATCCCCCTGTTCCCTGCCCTCTGACCGCCCTGACCCCTATCCACCCCTCCACAACCAACCAAATACCCCCTCCCTGCTCCCTGCCCCCTTACCACACTGCCTGGGGCCAGGACTGGGTCCACTCCACCGGGACCTCAACCGGCCCTGCGGGGCCCAACTCCCCGGGCCGGACCAGCACCGGGGCCGGAGCCGCGGGGCCCGACTCCCCGGGCCGGGCCCAAGCTGGGGGTGCTTGGCTGGGACCGGGCTGGGGCACTTGGCCAGGGCCAGAGGAAGCCATTCCGCCCCCATGCCCAGCTTACCTGCCTGCTGCTTTTTTCTGGCTTCCCGTGAACATTTGAAACAGTTTTTTAATTGAACTTCTAATTGTTTGAACTTCTAAGTCCACCTTTTTATGCAGTGTCCTTCTCTTTTGTCCGCCCTCGTTCTAGTTTAAAGTAATAGGCTCATGGATATTAATTCTGCAAGTTCTCTTCACTTTCCACTTTTTCTTCTTTTCTCCACCCTCTCCCCCATTTCGAGTAGCCCCTATTTTTACCCCTAATGCTCTGCCAGTTCGTTGGTATGCAACTTTCTGGGAGCCTCTCTGAGCCCTTAGTACAGGCTGTAGGGTGGAAGTGGGGGAGGAGAAAATGGGACCCTCAGAACTCCTGGCAGGTAAGGGGACTGGGAGAGCTTGGTTTGGGAATGGGGGAGAAGAGGCAAATAGGGGTGCACACAGTCTCTACAGTGGTGGAGAGAATGGGGGCCCTGAAATGAAGCGAGGGGATAAGTGGAGGTACACAGAACCCCTCATCCTATGGAGATTGGAAGAACCTGGCATGGGGGGAAGGGAGGGTACACAAAGACCCCGGCATGGGGGAATAGAGGGAACACAGAGTCCCTGCCATGGGGAAGTGGGAATGGGGGTGTGAACAGAGCCTTTGGTGTGGGAAGAAGTGTGGGGAACTTGGTATGGGGAGAATAAGGGTGAGGAGATTCTCTGGTAAGGTCTGAGATTGGGGGAATTTCAGGGAGTCCCTAAAAAGAGTGGGATGGGAGAGGGCACATAGGGAGCTTGTGGGAGGGAACTGAGGGGTGCTAGGAGCCTCTGGGGCGGGCAATAAACTTGACCTGTACAAACTACAAAGTGTGCCCCCCCCCACTTCTGTGAAGAACGTGGCCATCTGCTGACAAAAAGGCTGTTTGCAAAAGGTCCGATCCATTTTCTTTCGTGACCCCTTGTTTTTAAAAACGAGTCATTACAACGTTAATCAGGGTAGCCGGGGATTGGCAGCAGGGAGGGTGTCTTTGCAGGAGAAATGGCCGGCGCTTAGCTAGAGACGTGCTTTCCAAAGGGATAGTTGGAGGACGATTTTTACCATGTTTTCTTCCAATCCGGCACCGAATAGGCGGGATTGCTAGAATGCAGCTGCTGTCTGGCGCTGATGCCCGCTGCTTCTTCCCGCTGGAGAAGCGGGAGGGAGACAGCATAGACGGGGGCAGGTTTGTATTAAATGAATGAATGAAAAAGCTTTGAAATATAACTTTTTAAATTATGCTTTGGGAAGTTTATAATAGGTGGTTTTGTTTCTCAATCTATAGAATACTTAGTTTTTCTAGGCGTTGTTGTGAGGGGTTTGTTCACCAGCCTTTTTTTATTTGTTTGAGATGTGGGATTTTGAAAACCAGTTTAGAAATCAGTGGGAATTGAGTCTCCAGATCACTTGTATGGCTTTGAAAATTCTCCTACAGGCAGCTTTAAGCCTTTGCCTTTTCCCGTTTTTCAGGAGAAAGAGACTGTAGTTAAATGCCTGTTACACCTCTACAGATGGTTACCGAACACTCTCCAGGGAGACGAACGTGTGCAGCACCTGACTCCGATGCCAGCTCTCTCTAGCTTTCACTCCAGACTATTTGGCTGGGCTCACTAACAGTTATTGATATTTAGATCGCTATGAATTATGGGTGCTGCTGTTTCAAGGGGGGAATCGTGGCGATATACTTGCAGAACTCGAGACTTGCTGTCTCCTGGCTACACCGTGCAGGGCGCTGGGGAATTGTGCTGAGAGCAGCAATTGAACCAAATCCCGCTGCTCGGCCTCCGCTTTGCAGCATTTAAAAGGTTGCGGTTGCACTAGTACGATGTAGGGGCGCCGAGTTTCCACTATGCTGGGGCCCGGGGGCTGCCCCCCCCCTCGGGCTCCTCCCAGGCCGCGCCCCCACCTCACCCCACCCCCCCTGTCCCCAAGGCCCCACTCCCGCATTCAGCTCCTCTCCCCCCCTGTCAGCGGGCGGGAGGCGCTGGGGGAGGGCGAGGAGTGGAGGGGGCGGGGGCTGCTGCTGCTGGGCACTAATGACCCATCTGGTTCCCCCCCCCCAATGCTCCAGTCTCGAAGCGGCCAGAGACGGTGCCTGCCCCCGGTCACGTGACACGCGAAGTCTCTAGTGCCGGGAACCGGAGAGAACCAGCTGCAGCCCCGGGCCGGCAGAGCTGCGCCTGGCCGGGCTCCGCCTGCGGGGACACGGGCGCGGCGCCGGCACGTGGCAGAGCGGAGCCTGTGAGAGGCGGGGCCGGTTCGGGCAGTAACAGCAAGAGGGTTTGATTGGTCGGTAGGAGCTCCGCATGCTAATCAGGAGGCGTGTTTCTGTAAATAGCGACATAAACATCTTCTAATGGCCAGTGGGCTAAAGCTGCCTCGAGTGTGCGTCATGGCATGGGGACCTGGCTTTAGATTAGTGTCCTTTAGTTCCCAGGGGGTGAAACCCGCTGTATGAAAAGACTCACCGTGGGGTAAAAGCGTGTGCGCATTAGTCTGGGTTTGTAGCCGAGGCTGGGGCTTTGAAAATGTAATTTAGACATCATTTCTATAATTTGTAATTAGGGAGTCATGGTTGAAAGGTTCTGATTTCGTTAAGCATGAAGAGGAATTACCGTGTCTCTTCTGAGAACAAAACAAGCAGCATGTGTTGCTTTAATATAGCTGCTGTTCGCTATTGATGAGCATTCCTGCTTCCTTTTGGGGAGCCGTGAGGGAATGAATAGGGTCTTAAAAGTAGATTTTACGAAGCAAGTTTAAAAATGTTTTTGTATTTTTGTTACATTAATCTATTCATAGTTTTTGCTGACGAGTCTGTTAAATGACAAAACTTAATTTGTTTTGGTAGGATTTGGAAAAGAAGTAAGTTTAGTGTGAGCATGGTGTTTTAAAGGTTTCTAGTTCGGTACTTACTGAATTTTTTTTTAAATTCCTTTGCGCTGTTCCATCTCTTTTTCTCTTGTAATCTATTTCAGAATTTAGGTGGGTTCCTGTGTCTGCACGTTCTCTTCCTTTTCCACTTTCTTCTCTGGTTTTCTTTTCTTCCCTTCCCATTTTTCTGGAAGCCCCAATTTTTACTCCTACTGCTCTGGCAGGGGATATGCAGTTTTCTCTTGGCCCCAAGCCCATCAGACAATCCACACAGGATCTGAGAGTTGCTGTCTGCTGGCCGTATAGTGGGTAGAGGGTGGAATGGGGAGAAAAGCAGCTCACACAGAGCCCCTGCCATTGGGGAGAATGGGGGACCTTGCTATGGGTGGAATCAAACACACAGAACCCCTGCCATGGAGAAAGACTGGGGAACCCTGGAATGGGTAGAGGAGACAATGAAGGGCATGGGGGGGAGGGGTTTACATGAGGGATTTGCATATGTCAACATCTCCCATGCCCCACTGGGTGTTTTCCTTCCCATCTTATTTCTTCTCTTTTCTGTTACTCTCTTTTTTTCTGTCTGAGGTAAATTAAAAATCCACACCCCTGAGAGACGTAGCTGAGCTGACCTGAACCCTCCTACAGTAACTCCTCACTTAAAGTCGTCCTGGTTAACGTTTTGTTATGTTGCTGATCAATTAGGGGAAATGCTTATTTAAAGTTGTGTAATGCTCCCTTCTAATGTTGTTTGGCAGCCGCCTGCTTTGTCTACTGCTTGCAGGAAGAGCAGCCCGTTGCAGCTAGTTAAGGGGGGCTTGGGACCAGGATGGACCGGCAGCCCCCTATCAGCTCCCCACTCCCCTAACTTCCCTGTGCTGCAGCTGTCTCCAGTTCAGCTGTGTCCCTCCCCCCACTGCCATGTGCTGCTCCTGCCCTCTGCCTTGGAGCTGCTCCCCCAGACTCCTGCTTGCTGTGCTGGGGGGAGGGAAGGAAGGGGGAGCTAATGTCAGGGTGCCCCCTACCCCCTGCTCCTGCACCCCACTTACCCTATCTTCCATAGAGCAGGGCTCAGGAGGGAGAGAGCTTGCAGCAGCTGGGGTCTCAGCAAGCTGATCTAATTAACAAGCCAGTGTACTTAAGGGAAATGTGCATATCTCCCTCCATTCCTGCTGCCTTGCAGAGTGAGAGAGTTAACCTTTGAGGGCTCAGCCAATTGCTAGTTCATCATTTAGCAGCAAGGGAAATATCCCACCCTCTGACTCCTCTACCTCAACCAAGCTTCACAATCATCATCACTGTGTATCAGTATTAAATTGTTTGTTTAAACCTTATACTCTTTTGTCTGGTGAAAAAAAATTCCCTGGAACCTAACCTAATAGTCTGGTTTCTTTCATAATCTGAAGTGGATTGAGCATCTAAATCCTTCTACTCCTCTCCCCTCCCCCTCAAATGTGAAGGGGAACAGCCTCGACCTTTTGTCTTATTCTGCTTTGTAGGAGAAAGATGCTCTATGTAAATAGTCATGATCCATTTAGGTTAATTCTTATGCTGAATGGCGGGTAGGAGAGGGTATAAATCATTGGAGACTCTTGCCCCACTCCGTGTGTGGCCTGTGTTTTTCTTTGTTTTAAAATGAGACTGTCTAGTTTTTATATAAATATATTTGGGTGGTTTCACTCATATTTATATTGCTATGAATTTCATGTGCTCTTGTCTCACAGCAGCCATGGGGGGGAAAGCCTGTGGCAATGGACTTTGCAAAATTATAGACTAGTGATTCTCAACTTGTGGCCCAATCGGCAGCTGCGGCCGATGTGGCATCCTCAGGGCCATACAGGTAGTATATAGTGTGTGGATTCTGCTCACATAACACAGAGAAAGTTGCCTATGCAGCTCACAATAGTAAATAGGGTCAGACCAGAAGATATCTTCTTTCCAAGTGGGAATTGTGCAGGGAGAAACAACAGACCTAGTGCAGCTGTGTTGCCACTGTCTACTAGCACTGAACTGGTTCAGAATGCCTTGGTTCAAGTGGCACCAGTTCTAAAAGTAAGGGTGATTTAGTGCTGTGGTTCTCAAACAGGGGTATCCAATGGTTTTCCAGTGGGTACATCAACTCATCTAGATATTTGCCTAGTTTTACAACAGGCTACATAGAAAGCACTAGCAAATTCGTAACAAATTAAAATTCATACATTGATTTGTTTATACTGTTCTCTATACTATACACTGAAATGTAAGTACAATACTTATATTCAAGTGATTTATTTTTATAAATATTGCATCTGATTATGTAAGCCAGTAGTTTTTAAGTGAGGTAAAACTTGGGGGTATGCAAGAGAAATCAGACTCCTGAAAGGGGTACAGGTGTCTCTAAAGGTTAAGACCCACTGATTTAGTGCAGGTACCACCAGTAACATAGAACCCTGCAAAAACTTCTAGTGCAGATGAATTTGAGAGCAAGCCGGAGAGAAACAGCTGCGGAGCATGCTAGAAAGGGTTGACCTGTCCGCATTGTCTGTGCCTGACTGGCTGTCATGTGGCACAGAGGAGCCTGTGAGAGGTATGGCAAAGCAAGAGGGTTTGATTAGTTGCTAGGAGCTCCACATGCTAATCAGGAGGTGTGTTTCTGTAAATAGCGACATAAACATCTTCTAATGGCCAGTCTTCTAAAGCTGTCTCAATTGTGCTTTAATGAAATGGGAACCTGGTTTTAGATTTTTGTTCTTTAATTCGCTGGGGGTGAAACCCGTAGTATGAAAACATTCACCATGGGAATAAAGCTTGCGCACATTAGCCTGGGTGTGTAGCCGAGCACAGCTTTATTAAGACTATACTTTCAAGGATCATTTCTATAGTTTGTAACTAGAGAAGTGTGGTTGAAAGTGTCTGACCTTGCTAACCACGATGAGGAGTTAAAGTGTTCTTTTCTGAGCATGAAGTGAGTGGACAGTGTTGCTTTAATGCGTTTGCTGTCTGCTATTGATGGCTGTTCTTGCTTTCCTTTTAGGAAGCTGAGAAGAAGAGAACACAGACTGAGTGGTTAGTCCTTATAAAACAAATTTAAAAATAAATGTTTTTTTTTTCTGTTATCTAAGCTTGTTTAAAGCTGTTGTTTAGTGGCAAGTCTTAATTTCTTTTGGTAGAATTTGGAAGAAAAGTAAAGGTAGTGTGAAAACTGGTGTTTTAAAGGTTTCTAATTCAGTTCTTACTGAAAGTTTTTTAAGTTTTCTTTATGCTGCTCTCTCTCTTTTTTTTCTTGTAATCTATTTCAGAATTTAGGTAGGGTTCTGTGTCTGCACATTCTCTTCCTTTTGCACTTGCTTCTCTCTTCTTCCCTTCCCTTTTTTTGGGAAGCCCCTATTTTTACTTCTTCTGCTCTGGCAGGGGGTACGCAGTTTGCTCTTGGCCCCAAGCACACCAGACAATCCACACAGGATCTGAGAGTTGCTGTCTCCTGGCTGTATAGTGCATAGAGGGTTCTAAAGCTGTCTCAGGGTATGTCTACACTATGAGATTATTCTGATTTTACAGAAACCGGTTTTGGAAACAGATTATATAAAGTCAAGTGCACGCGGTCACACTAAGCACATTAATTCGGAGGTGTGCGTCCATGTACCGAGGCTAGTATCGATTTCCGGAGCATTGCACTGTGGGTAGCTATCCCATAGCTATCCCATGGTTCCTGCAGTCTCCCCCACCCATTGGAATTCTGGGTTGAGATACCAGTGCCTGATGGGGCAAAAACAGTGTCGTGGGTGATTCTGAGTAAATGTCATCACTCAATCCTCCCTCTGTGAAAGCAATGGCAGACAATCATTTTGCGCCCTTTTCCCTGGATTGCCCGGGCAGATGCCATAGCACGGCAACCATGGAGCCCGTTCAGCCTTTTTTCACTGTCACTGTATGTCTACTGGATGGTGCTGACAGACGCGGTACTGCAGCGCTACACAGTAGCATCCCCTTGCAAGTTAGCAAAGATAGTTGTCAGCCAAATTAACAATGATAGTTGCAAGTTATACTGTACTATCTGTTGCTGTTACGGGTGCGCTTGGCCAGCCTTGGTGAGGTAGGCCAAGGGCACATGGACAAAAATGGGAATGACTCCCCAGGTCATTCCCTTATTTACGTTTTGTCTAAAGGGAGAGTCAGTCCTGTCTAGATTATCAGACAAGCCTCCTAAAGAACAAGAGGCAGACAGCTGCTCCAGGTCAGAGCCCCAGACATCCTGCAGAAATGATGGGCTGTATGCTATTCTAGGGGGTGCTCCTGCAACAACCCCACCCATTGCTTCCCTTCTCCCACACCCCTCCTGGGCTACCATGGCAGTTATCCCCCCATTTGCGTGATGAAGTAATAAAGAATGCAGGAATTTGAAGCAACACTGACTTTATTGCCTCTGCAAGTAGAGCTCAAAGGGGCGGGGCAGGCAGCCTCCAGCTGCTATGATATTCCAGGCAGGACTGAATCTCCATTAGACAAAGCTTAAAGAAGAGAATGACCTGGGAGTCATTCCCATTTTTGCCCAGGCACCCCCAGCCGACCTCACCAAAGCCAGCCAGGAGCACTCACGGGACGATGATGACAGATATCAGTCCTACTATAACGTCTGCCCTCAGGAAGGGAAGGAAAGGGGATGCTGCTGCACCGCGTCTGCCAGCAGCATCCAGTAGACATACGGTGACATTGAAAAAAGGCGAGAAACAATTTTTTTCCATTTGCTTTTGGGGGGGGGGCAACATAGACCCCGAACAACCCGCGACAATATTTTTTGACCCTTCAGGCTTTGGGAACTCACCCAAGAATTCAAATGGTTTTCAGAGAGTGCGAGAACTATGGGATAGCTACAGATGTCAGTCGCCCCACCCCCCATGAGCGTCCATTACATTCTTTGGCTTTCTGGTATGCTTGTCTCAGCTCCTTAAGTTTCAGCACTGTGTTGAGTCCCTGTTGTGGCCTCTGTCTACCATGGCCTTGGAGATTTTTTTCAAATGTTTTGGCATTTCGTCTTTTGGAACTGAGTTCTGATAGAACAGATTCATTGCCCCATACAGAGATCAGCTTCAGTATCTCCCCTACTGTCCATGCTGGAGCTCTTTTTTGATTCTGGGACTGCATGGTCACCTGTGCTGATCAGCGCTCCAAGCTGGGCAAACAGGAAATTAAATTCAAAAGTTTGCAGGGCTTTTCCTGTCAACCTGGCCAGTGCATCCGAGTTCAGATTGCTGTCCAGAGTGGTCACAATGGTGCACTGTGGGATGGCGCCTGGAGGCCAATACCATTGAATTGCAGCCACACTAACTCTAATCCGAAATAGCAATACCGATTTCAGCGCTACTCCCCTCATCGGGGAGGAGTACAGATACCGGTATTAAGAGCCCTTTATATAGATATAAAGGCCTTCATTGTGTGGACGGGTGCAGGGTTAATGCGATTTAACGCTGCTAAATTCGATATAAACTCATAGTGTTGACCAGGCCAGAGAGAGCAGCAGGTTTCCCCTATTGTTTCCTGCTCTTGTTTTCTTGACTAGTTTCTGCACAGCACCAACTTGCTCTTTTGCTTTGTGAGCCTGGCTAGCTCAGTTGGCAAAGTATCAGACTTTTAATGTGAGGGTCCACGGTTCAAGTCCCTGGTCAGGTGATAAACTACTCACCAAGATCTTAAACTGTCTTGCTGGAGTCCTCTTTGATGTTACTTTTTCTCTTCAGGATTTTCCCTTTTCTCAGAAGGGCCTTTTTGTGTGTGGGTTTGAAGGGGCAACTTCCTGACAGCCCCTCTGTCCTTGCAGCCTGGAGGAATAAAGGCCTCTGGGCATAGAGCATCTTCCTTCCCTGCACACACACACACATACAAACACACAGAATATCCCTAAGGAATTAGAATCACCTGCTGCCTTCCCCTGTCCTGCTGGATCCCCAAACGAGGATGCTCTTCAGCCTAAACCCATGCCCCCTCTTTTCCCAGTGCCCCTCAATCCCAACCCACAGGCCCCTTCTCCTCATGCTGCTCCTCAATCCCAACCCACAGCTCCCTCCTTCCCTCCAGCAGCAGGTGCTTCAGACCCCCTCAGGAAGATTTTCTTGCAAGGTTTAGTGTAGGAGTCTGCATGTGGATTTTACAGTATGTTGGAAATAGGTTGGGTCGCTTGCCGAAATGATCACTTTTGGCTGGTGTTGGATTCCCAGTCTCCATGTTATAGGGGCAGGAGAAATAAAGGGTTGTTATCCTTGTTGTGTGAATCGAGGGCAGCACAACTGTGCTTGGCAGACCCCCGACTGAGGGACTCACCCTCAATTCAATAGCACTTGCTAGGCAGGGGACATGGATTCCAAAACCAAGTGGGCTGGGGCCTGGGTCTCAATACTAAAAATTTAGGTGTTAGACCAACATTAGGACAGGGTGGCTGTGGAGGAATGAGTGAGTCCCTAGACACCATAGTGAGTACGGGGCCTTCTTATTTTCCCCCTTTTCCATCCAGGATGGCAGGTGAACTCTACAGAGGCACCTCTGGGCTTGCACTGACTAAGGACAACAGCTGTGAGTAGGGTGCAGTGAGGGGATGGCTCATGTTAAAGGACTTTTGGTTGCTGGACTTATGAACCGTAGGGAGAAGGACACTGCCCAGCTTATTTGGGGGTGGGACTTTCCCTCATGGGTTATGTTTATGTGTTGGGGCTGCTGACATGACTTCTGCTAACCCTGGGCTTACATTGCAGTGTAGACATACCCTGAGAGGGCATCTAGACTGTGACAAAATCCCTGTGGCCTGGCTGGCCTGGATGATCTGATTTGGGCTCGTGGGGCTCAGACTGGAGCCCAGGCTCGGAGACCCTCACCCCTCGTGGGGTCTTGGAGGCTGGGCTCAAGCCCAAGTGTCTACACTGTAATTTTATAACCCTGCAGCACAAGCCCCACAAGCCTGAATCAACTGACCCAGGGTTTGAGAATAGTGACGTAGGTGTGTTAATGGCAGTGTAGACATAATGCTAGGCTATGTCCACACTGCAATGAAACACCCACGCCTGTCCCATGCCAGTGCAGGCTCCCAGGCTAGGGCTGTGGGGTGGTAAATTTGCAGTGTAGACATCTCAGCTCAAGCTCAATATTGGGCTCTGGGAGCCCTCAAGGGTGGGAGGGAGTTTAGCAAGCGAAAAATGTAAAATGGCAGTGGAGTATTAGCCTGGACTCAATGGCATTTCTCCATTGGTCTGTCTGCTTTGGGGCAGGGACAATAACATGTCCTGCTGCTTTCGTTATTTCAAAGGGCGGTTTAGGATTTTCATTCTCACACACAGTGCACAAAGCAGGACTCAACCCTCCGTGCAAACTAAATGAGCTTCTCACAGATTCTGGCAGCCACAATGAGCATTTGATGTGAGAGCCCAGACCTGCCCCTGTCCCAGAGGGAGGGGGGTCATCTGTGATGGGCTGGACCACTGACCTATCAGCTCTTAACTCTCAGACTTTCAGTAATTCTGTTATCAGTATAATTTAAACAGCCCTACTGGGTTGGACCAAAGGCCCATTTAGTTCTCTGACAGTAGCCAATACCAGGTGCCCCAAGAGGTACTCAACAAGGCACCACTGGGAGTTGGACCCAGGATCTCCTGTTTACAAGACAGGTGCTTTAGCCAGCTAAGCCGTGGTGCCTGCTTGTGGCTAAAACTCAGTGTCTGGCCACACCTGACTCCCTGCCATCCCCACCAGGGCCTGACAAGCTTTGCTTGTGTTTGGATTCTGCAAAGCAGAGGAGCAGGTGAGGTTTTCCTTGCAAGCTGTGTGTGTGAGTGAATCTTTGGCCAGGTCTGCACTACAAAGTTATTTCAGCATCATTATATAGCTCAGGTGTGTGAAAAACACACAACGCTCCCTCGGTTGGCAGCTTCTGGCTGGTGCACACACTGCAATGCCACGTCTGGTGACAAAATTGCCCTGTTTTGGTGACAAAATAAAACCACCACGACGAGAGTCCTAGAGCTTTGTGGAGCAAACTTAAAGTGACAAATTGTCATTGTAAATGCTGCTGGTCATTATATCACCATAACTGGTCTCCACCAGTATCCCACCATGCCTGCCGTGAACTCGCCTGCCCTGCATTCCTGCTACAGAGGCTGGGCCCCTCCCCTTTCATCGCTCCAGAAAGTTCTGACAGCTGAGCCAGAGGCCCAGGCTGAGGGTGGGGTTTGGGAAGAGTTGGGACAGAGTGGGGCTGAGTGCTGCTCCCTCCATGGGGGCTGGCTCAGGCACCGAGGTGCCCCCATCAATGTTCCTCTGTGTGCCCCTAGGAGTCATGCCCCACATTTTGGGGACCACTGAACCCTACTCACTAATCAGGGGCTAGTGATGCCAAAGCCCAGGGAAAGGGAGAACAAGTGCGGGGCCCCCAGCACTGGAGCCATGTGAAGGGGCTGCAGGAGAGAGGCAATGGCTGGTGGCCCAGGGAGTTAAGGGCAAAGGGGGCACAGGAGGGGGCAGGAGTTAGGGGTGAAGGAGGCGCAAAAGTTGGGAGTGCAGGAGCTAGCGGTAAAGGGGGAGTGGGGATCATCCAGGGGCAGTGGGGAAGTGCCAAAGTACAAGCTTTGCCCAGGGCACCATTTTCCCTAATGCTGGTCTGAGCAAACAACTGGAAATGACCCTTCAGTGAGACCAGAACCATAGTGTAGAAAAGCCCCTTTGTTAAGTGGTGGTGGCTGAGGGCTTAGGGAGATGGGTTAAAAACAGCAGGCATCTTTCTGTGGAGTTTTGATTCTTGCCTGTTAGGCAAGGCTGGTGTGTGGTGTCTCCATGGCTGTACTTTCAGTGTCTGATCTGCCACAGGGAGCCAAGTCTAGACATATTCAGAGGCTCTATGCCAGGGTTTCTCCAACTTCTTTTCACTGCAATCCCCTTCTGCTAAAAAAAACTCACTACATGGCTGTGGAAAGAGGGACCAAGCTCCTCCACACTGAGCAGAGGCAGGGGAGACAAAGCCTGGGCCCTGCCCCAGTTAGGGGAGGGCAAAACCAGAGCTTGAGGGATTCAGCCCTGGGTGGTGGGGCTCAGACTTCTGGCTTCAGCCCCAGGCCCCAACAAGTCTAATGCCAGCCCTGTTGACCCCATTAAAACAGGGTCACATCCCACTTTGGGGTCCTGACTCACAGTTTGAGAACCACTGCTCTATGCTGAGGGGAGAGAGTTTTCCTGTGGGTGCAGTTAATCCACTTCCCCAAGAGGTGGCAGCTATGTCAGTGGGAGAAGCTATATCGGTGGGTGTGCAAGCTGTGGTGTTTACCACATTTAAGAAGTTTAATCAAACCCCATTTTTAAAACCACCTGCGGTCTGGGAATGGCAAAGGAGCTCGATGAAGCAGGGTCTGTCCTTCAAAGTCCTGGAAATCACAATTCCATACTCATGTTGTCATGGGGGTATAGCTCAGTGGTAGAGTGCTTAACTGCTAATGAAGTAGTCCTTGGTTCAAACCCCTGTGTTCTCTTCTAACCTTTTTTCTTTTCTTTTTTTAAAAAGGAAAACATTTTCATTTCCATTCTCCATTATGTTCAGGAGCTCCACTATACGGGGGTGCTTGATATGAATGTAAACACTCAACATTTCGCTGTTCAAATGCATAAAAACCTAGCAAAGCTGTCCATCAGCTGAAATCGGTTCCAATCCTCTAAGTGTCTAGTTTATGTTTTCATCAATTAAACAAAGGTATCATATGAATGTACATTTGCAGATCCCTCTTCTCCAGGAGCTATGCTGTGCAGAAGAACAAGCTACAGTTCAGGAATCTGATGACCAAAGAGCCACCAAATGTTCTGAGGGCTGGAGAAAAATGCCTTCTAGTGAGCTATTGAATGAGCTCAACCTGTTTAGCTTATCAAAAGAAGATTGAAAGGTGAATTCACTGAAGTGTTGAAGGGCCTTAATGGACAGAAAAGATTGGGTATGAAAGGGCTCTTTAATTTAGCAGAGAAAGGCATAACAAGACCCAATGGCTAGAAGGTGAAAAGAGACAAATTCATATTACAAATAAGACAAATATTCAACAACGAGGATGATTTGCCACAGGAACAAGCTACCAAGGAAAGTGATGGATTTGCCATCTCCTGATGTCATTTAATGAAGACTAGATGCCTTTCTGGAATGTGTTTGCCCCAAAAGTAGCTGTTGTGTCATACAGGAGGCCTGTGATATGCAGGGGGTCAGATTAGCTGCTCTAATGGTCTCTTCTGGCCATAAAGTTGACTAATTTCTGAAAAACTGAGTGTAGCATTGGGAGCAGCGTCTGATGTTTCCCTGTCTAGACGGCTTGCTTCCTAGAACGAACGCTCCTTGAGTGGGGTGATCCACAGGGAGTAGCTCAAACCTCCAAAGTGCCTGGCCAGCGGCAGGACATTAGCACAGCAAGGGAGGGGTGTGGCAGTGACATCACAAAGGCCTTTTGCAGGACCTCAGACTATTGGTCAAAGGTGGTGGGGAGGTGGTGACCTCACAGAGAGATGCTGACATCAGCCAGGCAGGACAGGGGCGAGAGGCCAGGGAAACCTCAGAGACCCCTGTGGCTTTGCTTCAGCAAGTCTCCTTCTCGAGGTCTCTCTTTGAGGACTGAGAGAGTATTTGGGTTCAGGTACGTGAGCGCCAGGAGGAACCTCTTTCGAGTTTTCTCCTTCCCTTTTAGTGATTTTACTAGAAAACAGACGTCCCTGTTTAGAAGGTAAGAGCCTCCTCGAGGTTTGAAACCTGTTCAGTCTGATCCATCTGGTGACCATTGAATTCTAGGCATGGAAACCACGAGCTTAAGGAGGCAGAATTTTATTGCGCACCTGGGATTTTGTCCCTTAGAATCACTGGGGTCATTAGGGTTTGTCCTTTTGGTTTCACCTTTTCCTCCATCCATCCATCCCTCCCTCCTTTCTCTTTGCCTCTTGCTTCTTTTGTCCTTTCTCCTGTTCCCCTCCGAACACCAGGAGCAGTGTGTGTGTGTGTGTGTGTGTGTGTGTGTTGCGGGGGAGTGCTCTGCAGCTCCCACTGTGGGAGGTCCACCCGAAAATGTGGGGCTGAAATAGTGCTCAGGCAGTGATCCCCACTGGTGACCTGGGCCATCCTTTGGGCTCTCTGGTGAGAACCCTCAGCCTCCCGTCCTCAGTCTCTACCCTGATTGGCTGAGCAGGGGGTTATTGACAGGGAGGAGACTCAGGTCCTTGTTGTTCTCTTTTAAGCCCAAGGAAATAAGTCAGAACCCATCATATGTTTGATGAATTTTGCTGCTCCTCTGCATTAATTGTCTCTGAGCAGTTCATGATTCTCTCTAACATTGCAGTTCTCCTCAAATACTTGCTGAATATTTATTGTGCACTGTTGTTGGTCTGGAGCTCATCTGAGAGCACTTTATTCAGGTCATTCAGTGTCTGAAATTCAAGATCCGATGGTTAGTTTGAAAATCAGGGCTCTTAGGTCCTATTCCCAACTCTGCCACTGGCTGGCTGTGTGACCTGAGACAAGTCAATTCTCCTGTCTCAGCCTTAGCTTCTTCCTCTTTCAAGTAGGGATAATAATGATCCGCTCCTACCTACCTCACGGTGGGTGGGGATCCATTGGAGAGTGTCACTAGGAGTAGTGCATAATATGCGGTGTCCTATCACGTTTACTCAGAGCAGATTATGACATAATAGAATAGCTGAAATAGTCTATTTGATTTGTATTTTTTTATTTTGAAATTGTTAAGAGCAGCAATTACTTAGCTCAGACTGAAGCATCTTATCTAATGTTTGAGATCTAAGTGTCTCCTCTTTGTGTGCGACGAGACAATTTAACACACTGTGACAAACAGGAGATGCTTTTGTTTTGCAACAAAATATTTTTGCAAAGAACTTTCATCTCACTTGTTTTGATTTCGAGAAACAAACTGGTTTAGTCTGAAGGGGATTTTCTGACAGAAATGGTTTCAATGAAATTTCCCCACCATCTCGATTCCTGGGCGCTATCCTTTTCTCTGGGTTTTTTTTTTGTCCATTAGAACAGGAGTCAGGACTGTTGGCTTCTCTTTCTGGCTCTGTCACCACCTTGCTGTGTAGGCCCTTGGGAAGGTCACTTCCCTTCTTTGTACTTCAGGCTTCTCCCCATTTGTCCAATGAGAACAGGGACAGTTCTCGAACTCTGGGCAGTCATTTTCGGCGGGGCCCCGGCAGGGATAACTAAAAATTTATAAGACTTTCATTTCTTAGGAACCGGTTCCCTATAAAAAGTTTTCATTTAAGGGATGTGTCACAGTACGTATTTTTTGTACCAATAGCGTTACCATGCGTCCGTATTTTCCCAGGAGGAATTTTTAAATTTTTAAATTTTTAAAATTCCTCCCAGACAGTGATTTAAGAACCAAAAAGCCTGACATGTCCAGGAAAATACGGGTGTATGTTAACCCTACCTAAAGTTCTTTTTTAAAAAGATGGGCCTGAACCAGAAACGAATTCCGTTTTACATGTGTGGGTCCCTGCCACTCCCTGGGGGTGTGCTAGGGTGACCAGATGTCCTGATTTTATAGGGACAGTCCCAATTTTTGGGACTTTTTCTTATATAGGATCCTAATAACCCCCACCCCCTGTCCCGATTTTTCACACTTGCTGTCTGGTCACCCTAGGGTGTGCACATGTGTGGGTCCCAGCTGCTCCCTGCCCCCCTCATTGAAACAGGTGAGCAGGGTTACTGCCCTGGGAACTGCAGGGCACCAGTGGACATGGGGCTGGCTGGAGGCAGGGCAGGGGCTGACTGGAAGTAGGGTCTGGCTGCAGGCAGGGCAAGGGGTGCGGGGCTGGCTGGAGATGGGGTGTGCGGGACTGGCTGGCTTCAGGCAGGGGGGTGCAGCAGGGGTTGGCTGGAGATAGGGCAGGAGGTGCAGGGCCGGTGGTGTAGGGCTGGTGCAGGCAGGGGGGTGTGGGGAGCTGGCTGGCTTCAGGCAGAGCCGCAGGGGGTATGACAGGGGTTGGCTGGAGACAGGGCACGGGGTGCAGGGCTGGCTGCAGGGGGTGCGGGGCTGGTGCAGGCAGGGTGTGCAGCAGGGACTGGCTGTGAGCAGGAGGTGCAGAGCTGGCTGGAGACGGGCTGGCTGCGGGCAGGGCAGGGGGTGGGGGGCTGGAAGGAGATGGGCTGGCTGCAGGCAGGGGGTGTTGGGCGGGCTCGAGGCAGGGGCTGGGGCAGGCAGGGCAGGGGGTGAGGGGCTGGAGGCAGGGCGGGGGGTGCAGGGCTGGCTGGAGATGGGCTGGCTGCAGGCAGGGGGTGTGGGGCTGGCTGGAGGCAGGGGCTGGGGCAGGCAGGGCAGGGGGTGAGGGGCTGGAGGCAGGGCAGGGGTTCAGCAGGGGCTGGCTGCTGGCAGGGGGTGCAGGTACAGAGAGTACAGCCCACCCTGTACGGTAAGTGCCCCCTCCTCCCTCCCTCAGCACCGGGGTAGCAGCAGCAGCCCGGGGCTTGGGGCTATTTAAATGGCCCAGGGCTCCTGTTTCCACTGCCCGGCCCTTTAAATAGCTGTGGGAGCCCTGGGAAGCGGCGGGGCTCTGGGGCTATTTAAAGGGCCGGGGCGGTAGAAGCAATGGGAACCCTGGACTTTTTAAATAGCCCCCAGTGCCCTGCAGCCCTACCCCAGCCCTATCCCAGCCCCTGCTGGGAGCCCCAGGCCCTTTAAATTGCCCCCTGGGGAAGCCGGGCCACCCTGGTACAGCGCACCAGCTCTTGCCAGTACGCAGTACCAGGGCTTGGGCACGGAGCCCTCTTAGGGGTGGGGCCCAATTCAGGGGAATCGGGAGAATCGGCCTAAAGCTGGCCCTGTGTGGGGGTGGGGTGGGGTGGGGCAGGACTTGGTCCCATTCTGGGCACCACCAAAAATTATACAAACCTGCCGCCCCGTCCAGCCCAACCTTCTGCTGATGCACCTCAGCCCACACCCCTGCAGGGTTTGAAGCTTCCGTTGCTTAAACTCCAGGACACCGAGGGATTTCAGCTCCCCTTTGCCCAGAGGGAACCTTCACCCCACTCCCAGCCAGGTTCTTGTCCATGGGATCACTGTAGGGGGGCTGGGTCCCGCTGTGTCTTTTCTCTCTCTGTGACAGGCCAGGGTGCAATAACTGGGGCATCTGAGCACCCAGGACCTTCTGTGGGGCTGCCATTCCCCTTCCCCTTCTGTGGTCTCGTCTGTCATTGACTCCAGCCTTTTTTCTATCCATCGTCAGCACCATCCCAAGCCAGCTGCACTCACCTCAGAAAGAGAGTGTCCCCTGGTGGGTGTAAATCACTGACCTCTCTCCTCCCTGAGCACTGACTGCCCCTCTGTTTCCTGGCCTCTCAGTCTGTGCAGATGGGACCTTTCCCTCCAGTGCTGGAGGATTCGCCCTTCTCATCTACCATTGTCCCATGCAGCACAGCGGGTGGGAATCTTACATGTACTGAGGTGACTTAGGAGCAGAAACCACCCCAAGACCTTCCATGCAATTGGCACTTGCCCCTCACTGAGCAGGATTAAAACTCCTGCAGGGAGACTGCTGGGCCACATGCCAGCTGGGCATGAGCAAAGCAGCAGGGTGAAAAAAAGAGCTTGGAGATGCTGGGGATTGAACCCAGGGCCTCATACATGCAAAGCATGTGCTCTACCACTGAGCTACATCCCCAGATGGGTTGCAGGTTACACTCAGAGCTGTCCTATTCCCAGAGCATCCAGTGGCCTAAGAGCAGCATGGGGGACACATTCCCTGCTCTGAGGGCAAACCTGCGGTACTTGAGGCTGCTGGTTCTTAGGGGTCACTTTGCAGCAGGGCCAGATTCGATGTGTGGGGCAGAGAGAGTGGGTGCCCTCTCCCCTGCATTGGGTGGGGGGTGCTGCCACCCCCTGCTGGAAGGTAATGGGAGGGGAGGGGCACTGTGAGTCTCTCAGCACCTGACCCTGGTGGCAGCAGTGGGGTGGGGAGCTCCAGGTGTTTCCACCTGCCTATGAAGTCCAGCTTTCCCCAGCACATTCACTGCGGTGCAATTGGGTCACTGTTTCCATGGCTGAGCAGCAAAGAATCACTCCCAGTTTCCCTTCTATCGGCAGCAGGATTAGCCTGTGTTGGTGGTTAATGAGGTGGATCTAGTTGTAGATTGTTATTCATTCCCCACCTTGACAATTCACACAGTCTCTTTCCTACTCAAATCCCCAGCACCTTGGTGATCCCGGTAGCAGGGGTTGGGTCCTGAGATTTTCAGGGTCCTTTTTCCCCTCCACCTGGAGTGAACTCAGCTTTCCCCCATCCCAGACAATCCATGAAATAACAACAGGGGCATAAAGAAAGAGGGGAGGGAACATCTCACGGCCAGGGCTGGATGTGCCCAGAGCCCCCTGCTTGTCCATCTTGCATCCGAAGAAGTGGGTATTCACCCACGAAAGCTCATGCTGCAAAACGTCTGTTAGTCTATAAGGTGCCACAGGATTCTTTGCTGCTTGTCCATTGTTTCCATGGAATTTGGCCCCCTGCTTTGCACAAGGGACAGAGAAAGATTTTGCTGTTCCTGTGTCTCTGTTAGGAAAATTGTGCTTCTGTATGAAAGAGAGGCAGGAAATGGCCCCATGATGGGATAATAGCCTCAGGATTAAGACCTAAGGACTCAGGCTGAGAACTGATAGAACTGCACTCATCTGGGATTTAACAAATTGTCTTCCCTGGAGCAGGGCTAGTTTCAGTGTTTTTGCCACCTCAAGCTGAAAAATAAATAAATAAAAAAGCTGCAATCAACTGCAGCTCTACCTCTGCTGCTTTTGGTGGTAAGTTCCTTTGCTCTGAGAGGGCCAAATTGCCCCTGAAGCCTCCTCTTTCTATTGGCCACCCCAGGGACCTGCTTGCTGTGCTGGTGTCAGCCCTGCCATGGAGACACTGGGAAGATGGGGGAATCAGGAGAATACTAGGGATTTGTTTACACTGCAAGTGAAGAATAGCTGAAGGTTTTTTGGTTTAAAGTCACTTTTCCCTGACTGGGAATTGAACCCAGGCCTTAGCAGTGAAAGTGCTAAATCCTAACCACTAGACCACCAGGGAGGTGATAGTGGTGTTGTTCTTCTCACTTATACTACACTTTCTTAGGCTACTTTCTATCCATTTTCTGAAACTGCTTCATTGTCCATTCCCTGAGGGGCTAAGAGCAGAGAGTGCAGGAACCCCTGTGCTCAGGGTCACAACCTCAGCCCAACCCAAGTCACTGAAACAAACTCAAATGATGCTTCCTCCAGCAGGATCACAGAGACACACAAAAAAACCCCATGAGGAACAATCCTCCTCTGTCTTCATTTACCCCATCACAACCCTCTCAGCAGCCCGCTCTTGTGGGAAGGACTGAGCTGATAGGAGCTCTGGCATAGAGACCAAGGGAGGGGTGTTGCTCCCCCTGGGTGTGAGCTGATCATATTCTGACTCCCTGTAATGGGGCTCTGAGCTTTGCCATCTCGTGAGTTCTGAGCACTGAGCCCCCCGGACCCTTCTGCTGGGAGCATGGGGATTGCACAACAGCTGCAAGCCCTTTTCCCGTCTCCTTGTCCTCCTCGGCTTCCCCAGACCTTCCCCACAAATGGTTCTATCAGGCACTGGAGGGATCTAAGGACCTGCAGGTTTCCCGAACCCACCTCTTAAGGCAAACAGTGATTCCCTTCTCTGACACGCCTGGGCCTGGGCTTCTTTTGAGTTTTTCCCCAGGGGACCTGATTCCCTGTGAAAATGTGTGTGTGGCATGTGGGGAACTCAGACTCAGACTCTCCCCCACTAGATGAGTCCAACAGCACCTCCCCTTGGTGGGAGAATCCTAAATTCCACGCTCCCACCCTGGTTACTCTGACCAGCTGATGGCGACAGCATGTTAAATCAACCCCAGCTCTCTGGGCTAGAAAGCAGCATCTAACCACCCTTGTGGCAGGTCCGGTTTGCTCGCTGGAGACATAACGGACCAGGAAAGAAGGCAAATGTCAGACAGGGAACCTCAGCTCACAAATAAACACCCTCAGGCTCCTTCTACACTGCAACTGGGCAGTTGACTGACTTTAAATCTAGCTAGCTCAGTTGGTAGAGCATGATGGTCTTTCAGGGTGTGAAAAACCCCAAAGCCAGTATAATTAAGCTGACGTAAGCCGTGGTTAGCTAGTGCTAAATGAAAGGAAAGATTGTTCTGTCAATGTAGCTATTACAGGGATGGAAAAACCCTCCAGTCACTGTAGCAGCTGTCTACTCCACAGTGCTAGAGCAGTGTCACAGCAGCATTTTAAGTATAGCCAGCCTCACAGTGAGACCAGATCTAGCTCTGTGGACACTCAGGCACTAGCAACATACTAATGCCTCCATAGTTGGCAGGATTCAAACCTGTGTGGGGAGACCCCAATGGATTTCTAGTCTATCATCTTAGCCACTCAGCCACAAGTATTTAATGTACAGTTATTTCACTACACCATGATTCTGTTCTCACAGAATTGTCACTTCAAATGGCTCAGACCAGCTCCCCCAGCACACTCACGGCTGTGCATTAGTGTAAGTGTGTCCATGGCTGAACAGCAAGAGTTCCTGCCCATTTCCCTTCCGGCTGGAGCAGGGTGAGAGTGTGTTTGTGGTTAATGACATTGCTATAGGTTGTTGTTCATTCCCCACACTGACAATTCAGATAGTCCCTTTCCTATTCGAATCTCCACCATATCATTCCAACAGCCGGGGTCAGGATTTCTCTGGGCACTGAAATGTTTCAGGAGGTTGGTGCATGAACTCAGCCTTGCATTCCATCCCTGATGTTTCATGGACTAACAGCAGCAGCATAAAGAAAGAGCTGAGCCAATATCTCACTGTCAGAGGTGAAGGTGGCCACATCCCCCCTGCCTGACCATCGCCATTGCAGGAGAGAAGGTTTCAATGGAATCGAATGCCCTGGCTCAGACAAGAGACACAGGGAGGTTTTGCTGTTCATGGATCTGTGCAAAGGAAATTGTGTCTCTGTGTGAAATTGAGGAGGGAAATGAAATGTTCACATGGTGGCCCAATGCCCTAACAAATGTGGGTGAAGGAGTCGGGCTGGAAAATGATTTTACTGGAGTTCGTATAAATTTATTGCCCTGATTAAAATCTATGGCTAAAAGGCAGCCACTGTTGTTAGTACTTGAACCTGTGTAGGGACACCCCAGTGGTTATCAAGTCCATTGCCTTAACCAGGGATAGTCGATTATTTTATCAAGATCTAAATTTCTTGGTCAAGATATAGTCAATGTCTAGACTCCAGAGAAAATAATACACTGATGATAATAAGAAGAATTTAGAAATAATTTGCAGTCACTATGGGCATAACTATGATGATTGTCTCGTGTTTCACTCTTTATATCTGGCACCACCACTGCGTTGCCCTTTAGTCTTGTAATTTACCAAGGGTAAAACTAAACATCTCTTCAGATACCAGGGAGTGTTTGTGTTCATTCCTGTTAGCTACACGGGGGTTTGATGTAGCTGCTTTCAAGCCTCTGGCTCTGCCCTGATAAGTAACATTTCAGGGTGTCACTGAACTGAAGGAGGGAGATCATTTTTTGACAGATGACGCCGCCTCTTAAAGGTGTTTGTCTGGCTGGCAGCCCTGGTTCCCAGGACTCTCCTGAGGGAAGAAAGTTTCTGTGCAAAATACTAAAACTTTTAACAGAGAGGAGGGAAAGGCGATGGCCACATGATGGGGCCAGTATGTACGAGAACCTGGTTCTTTTATATGGGATGACTCTGAACACTGACTGATCTCCACTCCCTTGGATTTGAAGAGATGTTTAGTTTTCATTTAGGAACCTATAAGGCTGAAGCAATGTTATGGATGGTGACACTACGATTGAAGGGTTATTTAATGTTGTAGAAATTGTTAAAAACACTGAGCTTAAACTAGAACTGCCTGGTATTAAAGGCTGGTTTCCCCACGTCAGTTCCATAAGCTCTGCTAGAAACACCCTGGGTTCTCTCCTGCCTCGGTGGGAACTGCAGGGAATCGTCCCCTGCTGCCCTTGGCTCCAGGCTGGTTTTTCTGGGGAGGGGACGTGGAATTTATTTGTTTGCTGTTGAGAAGGGAGCCAGGCCAGTTCTCAGGGAATGAGAACCCCCAGCATCTTCCCAGCCCAGCCCAGGCTGCTGCCCTGTCCCAGCCTCTGTTCCCCTGGGGGCCCTGCGTGTTTGACTCTAGAGCAGGCTGGGAGCAGCAGCTGAGGCAGAGGACAGCCTGGGCCAGGCAGATAAGAAGGAGTTTAGCCAGCAAAAAAGGTAAAATGGCAGTGGAGTATCACCTTGGACTCGACGGCATTTCCCCATTGGTCTGTCTGCTTGGGGGCAGGGACAATAACACATCCTGCTGCATTCGTTATTTCAAAGGGCGGTTTAGGATTTTCATTCTCACACACGGTGCACGAAGCAGGACTCAACCTTTGCTGTAAACTAAACGAGCTGCTCACAGATTCTGGCAGCCACAATGAGCATTTGGGTGAGAGCTCAGACCTGCCCCTGTCCCAGAGGAAGGGGGTCATCTGTGTGGGGACTGAACCACTGACCTATCAGCTCTTAACTCCCAAACGTTCAGTAACTCTGTTATCAGTGCCTGGGAGTGTTATTTAAACCATAAGAAAAACCACACTGGGCCAGACCAAAGGCCCATCTAGCTCTGAATCTTGTCTTCTGACAGTAGCCAATACCAGGTGCCCCAACAACCAGTCAACAAGGCACCACTGGGAGTTGAACCCAGGATCTCCTGTTTACAAAACAGATGCTTTAGCCAGCTAAGACATGGTGCCTGTGAGTAGCTATAACACAGTGTCTGCCCACACCTGACTCCCTGCCATCACCACCAGGGCCTGAGAAGCTTTGCTCGTCTTTGGATTCTGCAAAGCAGAGGAGCAGGTGAGGTTTTCCTTGCAAGCTGTGTGTGAGTGAATCTTTGGCCAGGTCTGCACTACAAAGTTGTTTCAGCAGAATTATATTGCTCAGGTGCGTGAAAAACACACAACACTCTCTCGGTCGGCAGCTTGTGGCTGGTGTACACACTGCAGTGCCACGTCTGGCGACAAAACTGCCATGTTTTACTGACAAAATAAAATGACTTCAATGAGAGGGCTAGAGCTTTTTGCAGCAAACTTAAAGTGACAGAGTACACGCTGCTGTTCATTATATCACCATAACTGGCCTTCCCCAGTATCCCAAAATGCCCTCCGTGAACTCGCCTGCCCTGCATTCCTGCTACAGAGCCATGGGCCCCTCCCCTTTCATAGCTCTGGGAAGTTCTGACAGCTGAGCCTGCTGCTCTGCTCCGGCAGCCAGGAGCAAATCACTGCCGTGGATGCTGCTCTCTCCCCCCCTGCGAACACAGAGCAGGGTGGCGGGAACTTCCATACATGGGGGGGGCACCGGCATCTGAATGAGACAAACCCATGACACCCCTTCCCTCGAGGAGGCTCTTACCTTCTAAACAGGGACTTCTGTTTTCTAGTAAAATCACTAAAAGGGAAGGAGAAAACTCAAAAGAGGTTCCTCCTGGCACTCACGTGCCTGAACCCGAATACTCTCTCAGTCCTCAAAGAGAGACCTGGAGAAGGAGACTTGCTGAAGCAAAGCCACAGGGGTCTCTGAGGTTTCCCTGGCCCCTCGCCCCTGTCCTGCCTGGCTGATGTCAGCATCTTTCTGTGAGGTCACCACCTCCCCACCACATTTGACCAATAGTCTGAGGTCCTGCAAAAGGCCTTTGTGATGTCACTGCCACACCCCTCCCTTGCTGGGCTAATGTCCTGCCCCTGGCCAGGCACTTTGGAGGTTTGAGCTACTCCCTGTGGATCACCCCACTGAAGGAGCGTTCGTTCTAGGCAGCAAGCCAGCTAGACAGGAAAACATCAGACGCTGCTCCCAATGCTACACTCAGTTTTTCAGAAATTAGTCGACTTTATGGCCAGAAGAGACCATTAGAGCATCTAATCTGACCCCCTGCATATCGCAGGCCTCCTGTATGACACAATAGCTACTTTTGGGACAAACACTTTCCAGAAAGGCATCTAGTCTTCATTAAATGACATCAGGAGATGGAGAATCCACCACTTTCCCTAGAAGACATTTTTCTCCAGCCCTCAGAACATTTGGTGGCTCTTTGCTATTGAACGAGCTCAACCTGTTTAGCTTATCAAAAGAAGATTGAAAGGTGATTTCACTGAAGTGTTGAAGGGCCTTAATGGAGAGAAAAGATTGGGTATGAAAGGGTTCTTTAATCGAGCAGAGAAAGGCATAACAAGACCCAATGGCTGGAAGGTGAAAAGAGACAAATTCATATTACAACTAAGGCACAAATATTCAACAGCGAGGATGATTCACGACAGGAACAAGCTCCCAAAGAAAGTGGTGGATTCTAATTCTAATTCCTTATGAATATTCTGTGTGTTTGTGTCTGCAGGGGAGGAACATGCTATATGCCCAGAGGACTTTATTCCTCCAGCCTGCAAGGACAGAGGGGATGTCAAGGAGTTACTCCTTCAATCCTCCCCACAGAAAGGCCCTTCTTAGGAAAGGCAAAATCCTAAAAAGAAAGAGTAACACTGAACAAAACTCCAGAAAGACAGATTTTTATAATCACAGCGAGAAGTTTTTCATCTGACCAGGGACTTGAACCCTGGACCCTCAGATTAAAAGTCTGATGCTCTGCCAACTGAGCTAGCCAGGCTCACATGTGAAAAGTACAAGTTGGTGCAGAGGTGAAGCTAGTCAAGAAAAAGCGAGACAGCCACAATAGGGGAAACCTGCTGCTCTCTCTCTCTTCCCAGCCCTGGCCTGGCTGGGTATTAGTGCTGGTTAAAAAGACGGGAAAATATCGGCATCTACCAGCCATTCATAGCTGTACAAGACTCAGGCACAATACAGAGGTGCCCATCTGTAAGTGCCAAATGGTTGGATTGGCTAATGCAGCCTGTAGACGTCCAGGGCACACTGGGATATACAGCCAAGTGTCCATCACCATCATTATTTCAAAGGGATAATGATAATGGTAGCAAGGTTCACAACTGACTCAGCAGTTGCATACAAAGGTGCATGTTTGGCAGTTACGTTGGCTCAGGTTGGCCACCCCAGTCTAGATGTAGAAGTTACAACATTTAAACTTGAAAGAGGGGCCAATTTCCCCATCATTTCTCACCTTTACATCCAAACACGATGAAGGTAGCAGATAGAGCCAGAGCAGGTTGTCTATGGGACCAAGTATATGCAGAGTCTCCTCGACAGAGGTTTGTTCAACCTGTTCTTAAAAACCTCTGAGGACAGAGACACCACAGACGCCTTTGGGAGCCTATTCCAGAGCTTAACTGCACTCAGAGTCTGACATTGGTGAAGTAGGAGGCTGAGAAAAACAACACTGGCTGTCAGAAAAAAACAACCCTCCCTGGTGCTTTAAGCAATAAGTTCTGGTGTTTTAGCAGCCATGGCCTGGGTTCAATTCCCCCTAAAAACCAGAAGTTTTTCAATGAAAATCTCCATTCATTTTGCATTTGAAATAGAAAGGCAAAGAGGGCTTCTTGTCCTTATCAACAAGGCAAAGAATGGCTTTTTTCTCAGTAAATATTTTTAAAAGGCGCTGACTCGACCTGAAGATCTCATTTCATTTGTATTTACAATGGAATGATTCTCTCTAGGATAGACAGAAATTCTTCAGCTAGACTCGGATTCCACGGGAATACGAGAAGCGATTGTGTCTAACACCTGCTTTTTTTTGGACAACAGTGATGTCCAAGTTTTCCATGGACATTTCCCTTCCAGCACTTCAGGCCCCATCCAACAATACAAGAAACTGAAATGCACAGAAAGTTTCTCACCATAGGATTCAGTGACCAGGCCGGGGGGAAAGTTTTGCCATTTGAAGATGTTTGAATTCCCTCCAACTTCTCTCATACAAATGCTAAATAGTTGGTGGTGTAATGTTACAGGAGAGGTTGAAATTAGGCTATGTCATCAGATAGAAGACAGTGATGGTGTCAGGCGTGGGATGTGAATGGAGCCTAGAGCAACAAATGACTGTTAGGGGGCTTATTCCTTCACCCTCTCACTTCCCTGGTCCTTCTCGCATGAACAGAGAGCAACAATACCCAAAGTCCAAAGGCGCAAACAATTCAATGTTTATTGGGGTGAATGTCCAGCAAGCATGATTCCAGTTTCCTTCCTCAGTGTCCCCCTTCCCAGCTCTGACACCACAGAACCTTGCCTGTATCCCTGTTTCTGTTCCCATCCCCGTTCCCATTTTCCCCTTTAGAAAAACATGATCCCAATTCCCCCATCCCCAGTCCCTGTTCCCATTTCCCCCCTCCCCCCAACCGTCCTGATTGACTGCAGACTATATAGTAAAACCTGAGTTTTGCTTAGCTATTCCTTAACCAATCATTTTACTGAAATGTAACTAACCAGTCCTAACATACTGTAACATGATTATCTAACCAATTATATTCCACCACCTTCATTGGTTTACACCCAACAAAATCAACTATAACAGCAGACAGAAACAATCACAGAACCAGACAGAGACCATGCAAATAAACATACAAAACAATATAGAAGTGAGGATTTCACAACTACATCTATACAGACATAAGGGTTTTCCAGCTGCGTCTATTGATAAGTGAGTTCTTGCCAGACAGGATGCTACCAAACTAAGTTTCCCTTTCTCTGGAGGTGATGGAATATCAGGGCAGGATTGTATTCCTAACAGCCCAATAGCACCTTATTTCAGTGTGACTAGTTGGGAATGTGAGGATGTGACCATACACTTCCCACCTTATGGCTGCCTTTGCTGCTTAGCCGAAGAACCAGGCCTCAGACTGTCACAGTAAGAGAAGGCCATTACACAAACAGACAGTGATTTTCTATTCTTTCTTTTATACCTCTATAACTAGCTAAGTGATAAAAATACACCTAAATTCTTAAAGTACAGGCCTTTGCAGACAGGCCTGAATCTCTGTATCCTAACAGTCCTCAAGGTCAGGCAGCCTCTGGGTAAGGGGGTGGGGACTCAGATCTTTCCACTAGCCAATTCCACCAGGGTTGTATATAAAGCAGGGAAGTTCCCCACAATATCCAGACCAGATGCCCCCTTTACACACTTGTGCTC
Organism: Mauremys reevesii; assembly: GCF_016161935.1. Classification (NCBI taxonomy): domain Eukaryota; kingdom Metazoa; phylum Chordata; order Testudines; family Geoemydidae; genus Mauremys; species Mauremys reevesii. The sequence goes on from NC_052634.1 coordinate 48,099,572, forward strand.
TGTCCTCATTGCTTCTCTGTCTCTCTTCCCCTCATCTCTGCTGCTCCCCCTCTGAGCTTTCTCAGCACCTGGCCCCACAGCACTTCCTGCCAGCCAGAGACTGCGCTATCTGCACCTGCAGCTGTGGCCTCTCTCCTGCTTGCTAAGGAAAGGAACCTTCCCAGGAAATGGCCACAGCTTCTGGGAATCTGCACATGGCTGTGAACAGAGTTTGGCTCCTGGCACACAGGGCAACTTAAAAGCTGGGTGCCTAGACAGGGGCTTGAACCCTGGACCCTCAGATTAAGAGCCTGATGCTTTACCAATGGAGCTACCTGGGTTTGTTGTTTTTGAAGAGAATTACTGGCACAGTTTAGCCTCCAAATCCGTACAGAGTCCGACCCTGGCGCTTCAATGCATAAACAACGTCCATAGCAGTCACAGTCTTCCGCTTCGCATGCTCGGTGTAAGTAACAGCATCTCGGATCACGTTCTCCAGAAACACTTTCAGCACCCCGCGAGTCTCCTCGTAAATGAGGCCTGAAATACGCTTCACTCCCCCACGACGAGCCAAACGGCGAATAGCGGGTTTCGTAATACCCTGGATGTTATCCCTCAACACCTTCCTATGGCGCTTAGCGCCTCCTTTCCCAAGACCCTTGCCTCCCTTACCACGCCCAGACATATTCGCTGTTGAAAAGCATCTTCACCGTTCACCTCAAGAGTGAGCAGGCAGGCAAAAGAGAGGCAAAAAAAGTCCCAGCAACCCCTCCTCTTTTTCTGCACAGCCACTGCCTGTCAGCAGGATTCCTCCTCCTCCTCCCTCCTGTGCCTCAGTGCGACTGAATCTCCGCAACTAGACAGCCGGTCCGTCTGCTGCACCCCAATCCCCCATGCCTGAGCCTCCCTGGCAAAGCCCTGCACCTGGCTCCAGAGAATTAAGTCTCACATGTCGCTGGGAACTTGACTTCTTGTGCCCAGAGAGTCTCAGCCCCACTCAGTAGATGACCCGAGAAACACAGTGTCCGGCTTTTCCAAAGAAGAGCTTAGACCCCCCCTCATCATGTGGCCTAAAGGATAAGGCATCTCCCTGTGGATCGGATGATTCAGGAGTTGAGTCCCCTCATGGTTGTGCTCAATTTGTGCTGCAAGTCCTGCTCCCTTCAGGGCTGGAACCTCTTCTTGGCCGCTCAGGACAATGCTCTGGCTTCAGCTAGAGCCCCGGGAAGGAGTTGGGGGGTGGGTGTCACAAAGGCTGGGGCATGAGCCCCAGGTGCTTCCAGTCTCGCCTTTGCCCTTCCTGACTTGCCAAAGAAACTGGGCGGCTCCACTGCCAAAGTGAGCACCTGGAGTGGGAACCGTCAGAGGCCCCACCAGGGGGGCTGGCCCTGCTTTCCTACCCTCTTCTGATGTTGGCCACAAAGCATCAGCAGCCACCCTGAGGGTGGCCTTCAGTGGGGGTTCGGCATTGCAGGGAGCAGCCTGGCCAGGTGTCTCTGTGGCTGTCTGCTGGACAACACATAGGCATGGTTCTCCCCACCTCTTGCCCTGCCCTCTGTTGCCCTGCAGCTTTTAAGCCTTCCCTTGTAGCTGTCAGCACCAGCTGACTCTGCTCTAGGTGCCCAGAGGAGGAGAAGTGGTGGGCTCCTGCCTGCCCAGCCCTCTTCAAGGGCCAGGTAGGCAAGAGGAGAAGCACAGCAGCAAGTGCCAGACTTGTGGGCACCAGATGAAGCCATGAAAATCCCAACCCTCAGGCACCATTAACCAGCTATAGAGCCCTGACCCCCCACAGCACCTGAATCACCCAGCAGGAGAGGAAAGACTTATTCTTGTCCAACAGGAGACAGGGAAGTGGAGCAGTGTGAGCTCTAGGGCTTCACCACAAACCAAAGGTCCCACTGAGATTTGAACTCAGATTGCAGGATTCAGAGTCCTGAGTGCTGCCCATTACACCATGGGACCAGCTTGTGCTGCTTTCTCTGCACAGTGGTAACCCTCACAGGCCCAGCTTGTGTAAGGGACTGTTGGCCCTTTACTAAAACTGAGTGGGGTTTTTGGTTGGCTCGTTCCCAGTCCCAATAGAAGCGGGAAGGGCCAATGGGAAATCAGGACCCTGAGACTGACAGGCCCCTGGGGCAATGGTCACCAACTGGTAGGGAACAAGTGAGAATTTGTTAATGGAGAAAAATTCCTGGTGAAAATTGGCAAAGCTGTGGAGAGTTTGAAAAGTTCCAGTGAATTTACACATGAAGATACAAACAGAGAGACAAACCCACACAGAGAGAATGAGAAAATCACACACTGCACAGACCCACACAGACATAAACAAAAACCAAACCCGCACAGCACACAGAGCCATATACACAAAAAGGAAAACCACACAAAATATAGAAAGAACAAATCCACACCAAAAAATACAGCAAAAGCCAACAACAGGAAACACAAAACCCACATACCAAAAGAATACTAAGCAAAAAACAATCTGCATGCAAAAATCATACACACACCCACGCACACAAAACTATGCCAGGCATCCACCAAAATCACACAGGACCCACATGCACATCAACACAACAGCTGAAAACCCCACCGACATACAGAAAGCCAGGCAGGGTTTGAGTCTCACAGCGAAGAGGGTGAGCACACAGGTGGTTTGGGGAGCAAAGACTGAGGGGGAGTCGGGGGCAGTGCCCTGGGCTCTGCCTGACCCCTCCTGACACAGGCGGCAGGTGGAGAGCAGAGCCTGGTAGATCTGTGGAATCTGACCTGCTCTCTGTAAAGCAAGGGGACCCTGGTGTCTTCTGAGCTGCAATTGTATTTTCTGCAGGGCAAAATGATTGGCAGAAGCCATTTGCTTAAAGAAAACTAGTGCTCCAGGTGAGCTCACAACTTCAACATCACTCCACTCAGCACTACTATTATGAGTTCTGTGTACTAACCCACTGCACCTCTGGTGCCTGATTAAGAGTTTTTTCTCCTTGATTCATGGATGAATTAGGGGTTGAGGGGGTTGCATTAGCTAAAACAAATCCATATTAAAGGCTGCAGGATGGCAGCAGCAGAGGTGGGGAGCCTCCTTCCATGTGATAGATCTGGTTCCCCCTTCTGTTGCTGAGGGGAAGGTTGGTGCTTTGAGCCCACCCGGTGCTGGAACGTCCCATGGGTGAGATTAACAAGACTCTTGAGAAGAGAAGAGAGGGGAAGAGAAGGGAGGGGAAGTCTTTTCTATCCCTGCCTAGCTCCATTGGTCTCCTGTGGCCCTTTCGGCTCTCTGCCCCTCCGTTGGGGAGATGCAGAGACAAGCCCCCATCTGGGTGAGTCACCGAGAGGCTGTGTCCCATGGCGTGTGTGGGGGGGAGGGGTAGGGGTGGGATGGGGCTCAAGGGGAGGAGGTTGTGTGTGACAATGTGGGGTGGGGTGGGGTGGGGTGGGATGGAAGGGGGGGCGGGGGAGTGTGTGTTCCTTAGGATAGAAATAATGGAAAACACAGGGGCAGTTACAGCGAAGCCCCGTGTCTGAGTGTTATGACCCTGTGTGGTGCTGCTGTTCACCTTCCCCTCCTATGGTCTCAGCTTTCATTGAATCCAGCATTTTTTCACCTGTCCTCACCACAGAGGTGTCCCACATGTCTCAGCTACCGAGTGTCCCTCTTAGAGACGCCGAGGACTGGAACTGATTTCAGCTGCTGGACAGTTCTGCTAGGTCTTTATTCATTTGCACAGGAAAATGCTGAGTGTTTAAATTCATTTCAAGCCCCCTGCCCCCATTCAGCGAACTCCTGAACATACTGGAGATGGGTCTGGAAATTGATTTTCATTCGAAAAAGTTTTTAAAGGGAATCACTTGGATTGGAACTAGGAAGCCATTACCCTGCAGGGAAACATTGAACGACTGATCTATACTCACAGCAAGGAGTGTCCTGTATAGCCCAGAGCATGAACAGTTTTTTAACCTGGGGGTTAGTAAACTTTATCTCTATACAAACACCACAGCTTACAAACTCCCCACCCCCGCTCCGTGTCACCAGACCACAACAACAACTCTCCTTGGGGCACACACGGCTCCCCAGCTCCCTGCCCGTCAGTCTCTCCAGCATTGCTCCAATCCCTTAAAGCAGGGTCTCAACCTCAATTTACCTTAGGGCCGGTGCCAGTCCTCCAGTCCTCCCAGTGGGCCAATAATGTCACTCATACCGCCCAGAACCCGCCCCCCAAAACTCCACCCGTCACCTGCCTAAGGCTCTGGGAGGGAGTTTGGGTGGGGGGAGGAGGTCTAGGGTGCAGTCCCCGCACAGACCCAGACCCGTTGTTGGGGGAGGTGTCAGGTTGACCCAGGGACCCGCCCTTAGCTGGGCTGGAGAGGACGGAGGCGCCCCGGGGCAGGCTGGGAGTTGTAGTTCCTGGCTCGTCTCAGAGCGGAAGTGACGAGCAGGTTGCTCAGACAACGCGCCCCCTCCCGGTGCACACTGGGAAGCGTAGTTCTCTCTCTCTCTCTCTCACACACGCGGCCTCTATTGGAGGAGGAGCCGTAACCCGTCACTTCGCCGCGCCCCTCCCCGCTCCCTGATTGGCGGAGAGAGCGCGGGACAGAGACTCGCCGCGTGGGGGGAGGCCCCGGTTCCCTCGCCCGAGGCCGCTGCCCCGCCCCGGCGCTGCGGCGTTGGGATTCGAATCCCGCGTGGGATCCGGGCTGGGGGGGGCACAGGGCAGAGGCAGCGCGGAGTGAAAGGGCTTCACCCCAGCTGGGCCTGGGGCGGCAGCGGGGAGGGGCTGAGCTGCCGGGAGCAGCCCACAAGCGGCAGCCTGGGGCCGCGGGGCCCCTCAGCCCCCCCCAACCTGCCCCCGCAGTGTCCCCCCCCATCCGCTGTGACCCTCCCGCCAGCCCCGCCCCCGGCGTCCCCTCCCCCACCCTGTCCGCTCTGCCCGGCCTTTCCCTTCGCCCCCCCGCCCTGCTCGTCCCCCCCCATCCCTGTCCTCAGCACCCTGCCCCCTCCTCCTCCTCCCCCCATCCCTGTACTCACCACTCCACCCCCCTGCTGGGGATTGGGGTGCAGGCTCTGGGGGGAGTTTGGGTGCAGAAGGGGTGAGAGGCTGGTCTCTGGGAGGGAGTTTGGGTGGGGGAGGGGTTCTGGGGGGCAGGCTCTGGGATGGAGTTTTCAGCACCGTAACATGGGCGAGGCGAGTGAGGCACTTGCCTCGGGCGCGCAAAGTGGAGGCGCACAAACCTCCCTGTGTCTCTGGTCTGAGCCAGGGCATTCAATGCCAGTGAACCTTTTTCTCCTGCAATGGTGACGGTCAGACAGAGGGGTCGTGGCACCTGCATCCCTGCCAGGGAGATATTGGCTCGGCTCTTTCTTTCTGCTGCTGTTGTTAGTCCATGAAACATCAAGGGTGGAATGCAAGGCTGAGTTCACGCACCAGCCCTCTGAAAAATTTCAGTGCCCCAGAGAAATCCTGCCCCCTGCTATTGGAACGATGTGCTGGAGATTTGACTAGGAAAGGGACTGTCTGAATTGTCAGAGTGGGGAATGAACAACAATCTACAGCAATGTCGTTCACACAAACACACTCTCATGCTGCTCCAGCCGGAAGGGAAATGGGCAGGAATTCTCGCTGTTCACCCAAGGACACACTTACACTGATGCGCAGCCGTGAGTGTGCTGGGGAAGCTGGTCTGAGCAAACAATTTGAAGTGACAATTCAGTGAGAACAAAATCATCATGTAGCGAAATACGTGTGTGTCAAGCAGTTGTGGCCGAGTGCTTAAGGCGATGGACTAGAAATCCATTGGGGTCTCCCTGCGCAGGTTCAAATCCTGCCAACTACGCAAGCGCTGTGCTGTTGTTGTTATTATTGTAGTCTTAGTGCCTGAGCATCCATAGTGCAAACTGGAGATAAATCTAGCTTCACTCTGTCTACACTTAAAACACTGCTGTGGCACTGCTATAGCACTTTGGAGTAGACAGTGACTGGAGGGATTTTCCCATCCCTGTAATAGCTGCATGGACAGAACAATTCTTCCTTTTCTTTAGCACTATCTAACCCGGGCTTAGGTCACCTTAACTATATCGGTTTGTGGGGGGGTCACACCCTGGGAAACATCGCTTTGCCAGTTCAGTACCCAGCGTACACCAGCCCTTAGATCCCTCTTGGTATTTCAATGCAGGCACTGACCTGTGAGAAGAAAACATCAGCTCACAAACACAGAGACTGAATTCCCCACATTTAATCTCGCTGCACTTTCCAGAAAGTCACGAAATTCAATTCATTCTTGCTAGGACAGAGAAAAAATAAGTGACACTAAGTTTTTGGCTTGATTAAATAAAATTAAGTGTTTAATTAATATAGTAAAAATATGTCCTGATTCTTCTAACTAACACCACAGCATGAAATAGGAACAGAGACAAAGCTTGTCAGTGATGACTAGTTTCACAAATGATCTTCCCATTATTAATTTCCACGCTGCCCCCATTTGAGGTCTGGGCATCGCCAGTGCCATTGCTCTGCATTCACCTTCCCCTTAGAATTGTTCTCGGACATTCGATGTCCTCTGCAGCATGAGGCTCGGGTCACTTGCTGGAGGATTCCCTGCACCGTGAAGTCTTTAAGCCACGATTTGAGGACTTGAATAACTCAGACGTAGGTCAGGGGTTTGTGACAGGAGTGGGTGGGTGAGATTCTGTGGCCTGCATTGTGCAGGAGGTCAGACTAGATGATCATAATGGTCCCTTCTGACCTTAAGTCTATGAATCTATTAATCTTTTTCCAAATTTGGAAAATTGTGCAGTTCAGAATGTGAATAGTGACCCCATTTCCTTCCTGCACCTGCTCTACATTGCTCCACAGCAGCTTCTCCACCTGCAGAGTCACTCCAGCACGGCAGTGCAGCCGCCCAGGGTTCAGCAGGGGCCCCTGGCAAGAACAGTGGGTAAAGCTAACAGCCCGGTGTGCCTGGCCGTGAGGCAGCTGTAAAAAAGCAACACCCCCCCCCCAGAAGTACAGAGACTGAATTCCCCAACTATAACATCATGACCCCCTGTAGAAAGCCACACGTGTCAGTTGTATTTTCACAGGGAGATGCAAAAATCAAGTGATACCAATTTTTAAGTTGAGTAAATAAAGTTGAGGAGATAGTTATTAACCTCACAAAAATACACTAAAGATCCCTCAACATAACACCTGAAGGTGAAATATGAACAGAGACAAACCTTGTCAGCAAAGGCTCATTTCCCAAACGATCCTCAAAATGTTACTAATTCCCACCCCTCCTCCACAGGAGCTCTGTGCAGTGTAACTGTTCTGCAGGCAGCTTCCCATTAAATGCTCTTGTGGGACATTCCCAGACCTGGAAATGTACGAATGACAGAATTTGAAGAGCAAACCTGGCTCCCCGCACCAGGCGGGATTTGAGTGTTTTGTCCCTGTAATTTAGTCTTTGTCAATAATACAGATGCCATGGGCAGGACTCCAGGCTCTGCTTGAGGGATCCTGGCACAGGGGCTGGTGGGGGAGAAAGGATTGTAGATTCTCACCTGAGCTCTGGAGAGGAGGTAATAATTGAAGGGGGCATTTTTGACTCCTCCCCTCCTCAGTGTCCCAGGGCTGGAATTCTGGAATATATATATTCTGTCTGCAAACACACACCCCCTCCCCCGGGGCGGGCTGCAGCGCTCGCTGGGGCTGTCTCCAGTGGCTGAAGTTGCCTCCATCTCTGCTTTACCTGGGGGGTGGGGGGGAGACAAAGAGAGGAGATGGTCCCGGGGTGTGAAAGCAAAATTAGGGGGCTGGGAAAGGACTGTTTGGAAAGGTGGGTTTTTTTGCGAGGGGAGGGGAGGTCATTCTTGTATTGGACCAGCTTCCGGTGGGGAGAGAGAGATAGAGCGCGCGAGAGAGAGAAGCGAAATGCAAGCTGCGCTCTTTCCCCAGCAGCAGGTGGGCCACGTGGTCTCTCTGATGGCCTGGCTTCCCGGGACGGGACTCGGCTACCGCTACAGGCCAGGCAAGAGCGGCGGCCCGGGCGGGCAGGGGGAGGGGCCCGAGCGGAGGGGCGGAGCCGCGTGAGCAGGTATGCAGATCTGTGTGCGAGCAGAGCATTGTGGGAGCGGACGCAGGCTGCCAGGCAGGGCCCGACTTTGGCACTGGGAGCTCGGCGTGGAGAAGGGAGGGGCTCCGGGGGACGTGTCGGGGCGACTGTCGGCAGTGGGGGCCGGTGTGGGTGAGGCCGGCGGTCGGTCCGCCCCGTGTGTGATAAGTGCGGGGCGAGCAAGGGCAGGCGGCGGCCGGGCAGCAGGAACTCATACTTACCTGGCAGGGGGAGATACCATGATCATGAGGGTGGTTTTCCCAGGGTGAGGCTCATCCATTGCACTGCGGGTGTGCTGACCCCTGTGATTTCCCCAAATGTGGGAAACTCAACTGCATAATTTGTGGTAGTGGGGGACTGCGTTTGTGCTCTCTCCTGGCAATTGGTTGGAACAACAGAAAACCAAAAGTGGGCTGCTTAGGCTTAATGCACTGCAAAGTAGACTCTAAGGAGAGCAGGGTTTTTTTCTGTAATTTTGGGAGTGCTCTTTTTCCACAGGTCCTGTACTTTTGGGCACCTTCATCATTCTTCCTTGTAACTTCCCAGGCACGCAGATCCTTCTGTTCAACGCGCACTGGACGGACGGAGAGAATGTGCAGCTTTTGGACTCTGGCGCCCAGCAAGAAGTCCTGAGACTCTTTTTCTGATGGATGGACCCCACTGACTTGCCTTTACCAAGCAGAGACTAAGGACCGGCTGATGGCTCTCTTTGCAAACGAACGCCATCAGACTGAGCCACGAGGCGCGCTGCAGGATAGCCCCTCCCCACCAAAAAGCAATGCCGTGACCCGGATTTGAACCTAGGCTGCTGCGGCCACGGCGCAGAGTACTAACCACTATACGATCACGGCCAGGTGCTGGGGCAGCAGGCAGCAGCCCTGTGGCAAATGCTCAGCTGTGCGCCCTCGGGGCGTCCACCTACCTCGCTGGTGGCCACAGGTATTTCTCAAGTCTCCCCATTACAGTCACAGGTCAAATGCTGAGCAAAGGAAAAAAGACAGGAAGCCAATCCCATGCCTGTCCCTTTTTCTGTCTTCCTCCACCCCTGGACCAAGTCCCTCCCCGTTTGTCTGGGCCATTGTCCTCATGCCCCTGGCCAGCCTATTTCCCTTTGCCGCTCTGAAACGTGCCCCCACGTGCAGGCCCCGAAGCTGGGCCCGGGGGCGGAAGGCCAGGGAGAGGCTTTGGCTAGGGCGAGCGTGTCCTTGCGAGGTAATTGTCTCTCTGGAGGTGAAAGTCATCAGTTCGGGGTGCGAAGGGAAGTGGCCATAGAAGGAGAATACAAGGCATGTGGTGGGCAGGCCAGGGATTTCTTTGTCCCCCCTTCAAAAGGGGTCACCCTCCCCGTCGGGGAATCAAACCCCGGTCTCCCGCGTGACAGGTGGGGATACTCACCACTATACTAACGAGGAAAGGGGCATGGTGAGTGGCCCCAGCTCCCACAGACCAGCTACGGTCAGCGTACACCTACACCGTCGCATGGGCCCCAGCAGGCAACAACACCCCTGGCCCTCTTCTGCTTCCCAAAGGCTTTGGCCGCAGCAACAGCCCTGGGAAAAGCCCTGGCCCTCCTCACCTGCCCTTGCCCAGCAGGACGCCTTTCCGGGCCTACACAGCTCCTCACACAACACCCGCCTGGGACCTTGCCCTCCCCTACCAGCTCAGCAGAACCTTTTTCCCTCTCAAAACCTCCTCTTGACACCCTCCCCCTTCCACACTTCACACTCACCTCATCACAAACTCACCCACGGCCCCTTTGGCTTCTCAAGCGCCTCTGGAGGGACGCAGCTTCCCAGGCACGCAGATCCGGCTGATGGCTCCCAAGTGTGCAAGTCCGTCCCCGCAGAGCTGCCCCATAGGGTGACATTGAAGAAACTGTGGAAAACGGGATGGGGTGGGGGGTAATAGGCTCCTGTATAAGAAAAAGTCCAGCCAAACTGGCCTGTCCCTTTAAAAATTGGACATCTGGTCACCCTGGAGCAGCCCCGCACTCCTGCTCCCCGGCTGGTGCGTTTGTAACCCGGGGGCTGAAGCCGACGGGTGAAAGGGAAGGAAGCGAGATCGGAGATCTCCGGCGCCACCTGCTGGGAGCAGAGGGCAATGACTGAGCGACGTCCTGGGTAATTTAAATATCACCTGGTTCTCTGCTGGGTGGCTCCACTGGAGAGCTGGGGCGTGGCCTGAGTGTGGCAGCACCTTATTTGCATATTAAAAGCGGCAGTTTGGGGCCATTGGGGTAAAATAGAAGTAAGTTTTGGGGTTGGGCCCCACATGTTTAGTGCAGGCTGTGGGGAGCCGGGCTGAGCAGAGCCTGCCCCGACGGGGTGTGTGGTCACCCTGAGCTGGGAGCGTGTGGCCAGACATGGGGAAGGAGAAGCTTGGTTGTGGGAAGCAGAGAGTGTTTGGGTGTCTGGGTGGGGTTCTTGTTACCTAATGCAGAGCAGTGGTGGGGGAGGGGAATTGAGACTCTGCTTTGGGGGTTGCTGTGGGGCGTGACACGAGCCCTGGCTGCTGCTGTGGGGAGGGTAGGACAGGTGGGGGTGGAGCTGTCTGGGTGCTTGAGATGAGGGGCGGGTCCTGATTGGCTGGTGCCCGCCTGCCTAGTGTTTTCTGACAGCTAATCTCCCATTGGCCCGCGTGTGGGGCGGGTCTCTGAAAGCTGGTCTCCCATTGGGCCCTCCCCACCTGACGTTTCTGACAGGCTCATCTCCCATTGGTGACGTTGTCCGACAGCGATGCGGGGCGGAGCCGCCAGGGCCTTGTGCGCTCGGAGCTCAGCGCCGCCCGCGAGAAGCGGCGCGAGGCCGCGCGGGCGGGTCCCGCTGCCGGGCGGAGGGACCGAGACCGCAGCCGCGGCGCCGCCTCCCGCCTGGCGAGAAGCCGCAGCACCGGGGTCACAGGGCGCGGGGCGCTTCCGCGCGCGGCTGTTTCCTGCCGGTCGCGGGGTGACGGGTCCTGCCCGGGGCCGCCGCGGGGTCCCGATGGCAGCGGGGGGCTCTGGCGTCCGCCCGCCCGCGGCGGCTGGGAGCTGCGGGGCCCCCTGCACTGGCCGGGGGCTGCGGCTCCTCCTCACCCCCCCCCGGTGACTGGGAGCTCCGGGCTCCGCCTGCGGTGTCTGAGCGCCGGGGGCTCCTCTCCTGCCCGGGGCGGCCGGGAGCTCCCAGGGCTGCGGCGCTGCAGGGTCTGTGAGCAACGACGTGGGGCTGCGGGGCCCTCCCGCCATCAAGGCCTGTTGGGAAATCCCGGGTCCCTCCGCAGCGGCTGGGAGCTCTGGGGTCCGCTCGTAGGAGCTGCAGGGTCCATAGGCAGTGGGGTGGGGCTGTGGGGGCTCCCCGGCCACCCATGGCTGCTGGGAGCCCCAGGGTCTGCCTGTGGGAGCTGTGGGGAGATGAGGGGTTTGGGGTGGAGGAGGGGGCTCCAGGCTGCAGGGTGGGGCCGAGGGATTCGCAGTGCAGGAGGGGGCTGTGGGTTGAGGCAGGGGGTTGGGGTCCAGGATGGGGTGATGGCTCTGGGGTGGGGGCAGGGATGAGGGGTTCCAGGTGTGGGAGGAAGCTCTGGGCTGGGGCATGGGGGTGAGGGCTCTGGGGTGCAAGAGGGGGCTCTGGGCTGGGGGGGTTCAGGGCTGGGGCAGGAGGTTGGGGTGCAGACTTACCTCGGGCGGCTCCTGGTCAGCGGTGCAGCAGGGGGGACCTACTGGCCACTTCCAGGGCACAGTGCGGTGCCCTAGGACACATAGGGACCAGCCTGCCTGAGCCCCACAGCAACGCTGACCGGACTTATAACCTGGTCACCGCACTGGGAGCTCCAGGGTCCCCCTGTCCCATGTGGTGGCTGGGAGCTCTGGGATCCACTCACAGCAGCTGGGAGCTCTGGGGGCCTCCCGCTGCTCACAGTAGCTGGGAGCTGTGGGGTCCATCCGTGGTGGCATGGGCCTGTGGGAGCCCCTTCCGCCACTGGTGGCTGATAGCTGTGAGGCCCCCACTGGCCGACAGCTCCAGTCTTCCTGCCCCAGGGCTGAGGCGGAAAATGTCACTGAGATCTCTGAAAGTCACAGATTCTGGGACCCCCTTTATATAATCTTAGCCTTAATCGTTGTTGACTGTCTCTCTCAATCTAGAGGTCTGTTCTAGGGCAGATGGGACAGGGAAGACAGAAGCTCACCCCCCAGCACAGGTTTGGGCAGCAATGGCTCTTGGGCTATTTTCTGTGCATGCAGAGGACTTGTCCAGGCCGGTGGAGCAGCTCAGCCAGATGAGGAGCTGGAAGAAGGAGACCTGAGCAGCCTGGAGAGCCCTCTTTTTCTCCACAGCCACTGCCTGTCAGCAAGATTCCTCCTCCTCCTCAGTGAGACCAAATCTAAGCACCTAGATAGCTGGTCTGTCCGCTGCACCCCAGTCCCTCATGCCTGAGCCTCCCTGCCAAAGTCCTGTACCTGGCTCCAGAGGATTGTCTCACATCTCGCTGGGAACTCGACTTCTTGTGCCCAGAGAGTCTCGGCCCCATTCAGTAGAGGACCTGAGAAACACAGTGTCTGCCTTTTCCAAATAACTGCTTGGAAAGGTTTTGTTCGTGTGACCACGTGGCCTAATGGATAAGGCATCTGACTTCGGATCAGGAGATTGAGGGTTCGAGTCCCTTCGTGGTTGTGCAATTTTACCTTTGTACTGAAAGTCCTGATCCCTTCAGGGCTGGAACCTCTTCTTGGCCGCTCAGGCCAATGCTCTGGCTTCAGCTAGAGCCCCAGGAAGGAGTTGGGGGTTGGGTGTCACAAAGGCTGGGGCATGAGCCCCAGGTGCTTCCAGTCTCTCCTTTGCCCTTCCTGACTTGCCAAAGAAAATGGGCGGCTGCCCGGGCTAGCGTGTGGAGCAGTTTCCCTCTTCCAAGTGTGCGCCTGTCCCTGTGCTGGAGGGTACTTGCTACATAGCACGTTGGGAGCCTGGGTGTTTCTCTGCTTCTCGCCAGCTGCGGAAAAGCCTCTTGGGGTAAAATCTCCTGCCCCAATGCCAAAGTGAGCACCTGGAGTGGGAACAGTGAGAGGCCCCACCAGGAGGCTGGCCCTGCTTTCCTCCCATCTTCTGATGTTGGCCACAAAGCATCAGCAGCTGGTTGTGTGTGGTTTTCAGTGGGGGTTCGGCATGCCAGGGAGCAGCCTGGCTGGGTGTCTCTGTGGCTGTCTGCTGGCCACACATAGGCATGGTTCTCCTCTCCTCTTGCCCTGCCCTCGGTTGCTCTGTGGCTTTTAAGCCTTCCCTTGGAGCTGTCAGCACCAGCCGCCTCTGTCCTAGGTGCCCAGAGGAGGAGAGGTGTGCTGGGCTCCAGCCTGGGACTCTTCCTCCCTCCTGCCTTTCCCTGACTATGAAACCTGGCCCTGACACTCCTTTCTTCAAGCGCCATGTGGGCAAGAGGAAAAGTGTGGTAGAAAGCACAAGGGCCAAACTTGTGGGCATCAGAAATCCCAAACACCCAGTCAAACCATAGCCACTTCTAAACCCCATTCCAACCAAAGACCTGGCTCCAGTGGGTATGAGTCACTCAGCACAAGGTAAACAACTCATTCTTAGACAGCTGGAGATAGGAAAGCACTTGGATCTCCAGGGATTTACCATAATGTCCCACTGAGATTTGAACTCAGATTCCAGCATGCCAACCATTACACCATGGGCCCAGCTTGTGCTAGTTTCTCTGAACATTGGTGACCCTATCATAGAATACCAGGGTTGGAAGGGACCTCAGGAGATCATCTAGTCCAACCCCCTGCTCAAAGCAGGGCCAATCCACAGACAGATTTTTATCCCAGATCCCTAAATGGCCCTCTCAAGGACTGAGCTCACACACCTGGGTTTAGCTGGCCAATACTCAAACCACTGAGCTCTCCCTCCCTCACAGGCCCAGCTTGTGTAAGGGACTGTTGGCCCTTTACTAAAAGTGAGTGGGGTTTTTTTGGTTGGCTAGTTCCCAGTTCCAATAGAAGGGGGAAGGGTCAATGGGAAATCAGGACCCTGAGACTGACAGGCCCCTGGGGCAATGGTCACCAACTGGTAGGGAACAAGTGAGAATTTGTTAATGAGTAAAATTCCTGGTGAAAATTGGCAAAGCTGTGGAAATTTTGAAAAGTTCCAGTGAATTTACACATGAAGATACAAACAGAGAGACAAATAGAGAGAAAGAGAACATCACAGACTGCACAGGCCCACACAGACATAAACAAAACCAAACCCACACAGCACACAGAGCCATATACACACAAGGGAAAGCCACACAAAACATAGAACAAATCCACACCAAAAATACAGCAAAAGCCCACAACAAGAAAGCACAAAACCACATACCAAAAGAATACTTAGCAAAAACAATCTGCATGCAAAAGTCACACACACACACACACACAAAACTATGCAAGGCATCCACAAAATTATACAGGACCCACATGCACATCAACACGACAGACAACAAAACCCAACATACCGAAAGCCAGGCAGGGTTTGAGTCTCACAGTGAAGAGGGTGAGCACACAGGTGGTTTGGGGAGCAAAGACTGAGGGGGAGTCGGGGGCAGTGCTCTGAGCTCTGCTCGACCCCTCCTGACACAGGCGGCTGGTGGAGAGCAGAGCCTGGTAGATCTGTGGAATCTGCCCTGCTCTCTGTAAAACAAGGGGACCTCGGTGTCTTCTGAGCTGCACTTGTATTTTCTGCAGGCAAAATGATTGGCAGAAGCCATTTGCTTAAAGGAAACTAGTGCTATAAATGAGGTTTGAACTCACAACCTCAGCATGACTCCACTCAGCACTGCTCTGTAAGTATTGGGCACTAACCCATTGCACCACTGGACCCTGCTTTCAGGAGTTTGTCTCTATGTTCCATGGATGGATTGGCGGAGTGTGTGTGTGGGGGGGGTTGCATTAGCTAAAACAAATCCATATTAAAGGCTGCAGGATGGCAGCAGCAGCAGAGGTGGGGAGCCTCATTCCATGTGATAGAGCTGGTTCCCCCTTCCGTTGCTGAGGGGAAGGTTGGTGCTTTGAGCCCACCCGGTGCTGGAACGTCCCATGGGGGAGATTAACAGGACTCTTGAGAAGAGAATGGAGGGGAAGTCTTTTCTATCCCTGCCTAGCTCCATTGGTCTCCTGTGGCCCTTTCGGCTCTCTGCTCCCCTGTTGGGGAGTTGCAGAGACAAGCCCCCATCTGGGGAGTCACCGAGAGGCTGTGTCCCATGGCGTGTGTGTGGGAGAGGGGTAGGGGTAGTGGTAGTGGTGGGGTGGGATGGAGCTCAAGGGGCGAAGGTTGTGTGTGACAGTGTGTGGGGGATGGTGTGTTCCTTAGGATAGAAATGATGGAAAACACAGGGGCAGTGACAGTGAAGCCCCGTGTCTGAGTGTTATGACCCTGTGTGGTGCCGCCGTTTACCTTCCCCTCCTATGGTCTCAGCTTTCATTGAATCCAGCATTTTTTCACCTGTCCTCACCACAGAGGTGTCCCACGTGCCTCAGCTATCGAGTGTCCCTCTTAGAGACGCCGAGGACTGGAACTGATTTCAGCTGCTGGACAGCTCTGCTAGGTCTTTATTCATTTGCACAGGAAAATGCTGAGTGTTTAAATTCATTTCAAGCCCCCTGCCCCCATTCAGCGAACTCCTGAACATACTGGAGATGGGTCTGGAAAGCGATTTTGATTCGAAAAAGTTTTGAAAAGGGATCACTTGGATTGGAATTAGGAACCCATTACTCTGCAGGGAAACATTCACCCACTGAACTCTACTCTCAACAGAGAGCGCCATGTATAGCCCAGAGCAGGGACAGTTTTTAACCTGGGGGTTAGTAAACTTTCTCTCTATACAAACACCACAGCTTACAAACTCCCCAACCCCGCTCTGTGTCACCAGAGCACAACAACAACTCTCCTTGGAGCACTCGCAGCTCCCCAGCTCCCTGCCCGTCAGTCTCTCCAGCATTGCTCCAATCCCTTAAAGCAGGGTCTCAACCTCAATTTACCTTAGGGCCAGGGCCAGTCCTCCAGTCCTCCCAGTGAGCCAATAATGTCACTCATACTGCCCAGAACCTGCCCCCAAAACTCTGCCCCTCACCTGCCTAAGGCTCTGGGAGGGAGTTTGGGTGCAGAAGGGGTAAGAGGCTGGTGTCTGGGAGGAAGTTTGGGTGGGGGGAGGAGATCTAGGGTGCAGGCCCTGGGCTGGGGCTGGGGATTGGGGTGCAGGGTCTGGGAGGGAGTTTGGGTTGGGGAGGGGGTCTGGGGTGCAGGTTCTGGGATGGAGTTTGGATGCTGCTGCAGGCTCTGGGCTAGGGCAGGAGGAAGGGGGAACAGGAGTAGGGGTGGGGTTGCGGGAAGGGGGAGGAAGATTGGGGTAGGCGGGAGGGGGGTGTGGGAAGGGGAGGGGTGCAGGCTCTGGAACGGATTTTGGGAACTTGGGGGTGCACAGGGAGAGGCTGCAGGCTGTGGGAGGGAGTTTGGGAGCTGGGGGGTGTGGAGGGAGGGGCTGCAGGCTCTGGGAGAGAGTTTGGGGATGGGGGTGCAGGCTCAGGAAGGGGGTCAGGAGTGTGGCGCTTACCTGGGGCTCCAAGGCAGGGCGGGCTGGGGGTCCCATTGGCCACAGGGGTGATCAGGCAGCGGCAGTGCGCGGAGGCCCAGCCCCACCCTGCCCTGCCATGGGGAGGGGCCGGCAGCCACTGGAGCGAGCAGGCAGATGCTGCTCAGCTCCGCTGCACTGACGGGGCCCCTGGGGGGGAGCGCCTGGGGGCAGCAGGTGGGGCCAAGGGAGTGACCTGGTTCCAAAACTGCTGGAGCCCCACGGGCAAGACCTGGGAACCAGGACTGCCAGTCAGACAAACACCTTTAAGAGGAGGCGTCCCTCTCCCTGTCACAAACTGATCTTCCTCCTTCAGTTCAGTGACAGCCTGAATTGTTCCTTATCCTGCCAGAGGTCCCATCCTCCATGGGAGCTGGAACTGCCTGGGCCAGAGTGGGGCAGAGCTAAGGAGAGAGCAGGAGCCCGAGAAGAGCCGGGGAGCAGAGCTGCACCAGCCGGGGAGAACCAGAGCAGATCCGTGCTAGGAGCCGAGCCGCAGCAGCACGAGCCGTAGAAGCTGCCCAGGGAGCAGATCTGTGCTGGGAGAAGAGCTGCAGCAAGTGGAGCCAGAGGAGCAGCCCAGGGAGCTGGAGGCAGAGCCGCAGCAGCACTGGGGCTGGAGGTGGGTGCAGTGAGCAGCGTGGGAGAGCGAGGGGGACCCTGGGCAGAAGGCCCAGTGCAAGGAGATGCCACCAGTCAAGAGATCTTGCAGGCCAGACTTTTGGGGGTGGGGGGATCATATCCCCTACATGGGGGCTGACACTGGGAACAAGGGGCCTGTCACCTAGAGCATGTGGCCACTGCCAGAGCAAGTGTCCAGCCCCTGGTGTCCCTGCAGCACAGCCAGGGCCTGGGGAGGAGGCCTGGGACATGTGAGGGAGAGACTGTGACCTGCCCTGACCCTCCAGAGACGCTGGTTGTGATCTCCCTGCACCACAGAACAGGGTGACGTGTTTTCCTTTCCTATCTTTCCTTGTGTTTTACATTGATTGCTGGGTAATAAATGGTGTTTGCTTGAAGCACATGCAATGAGGAGTGGGTCAGGGAAGTGCCCAGAGTGGAGCGAGTACCCCAGAGTGAGGACACTGTAGCCCCCGTTCAAGTGATCATGGCAAGATTGGAGGTCAAGCCCCCTAGGAATCCTGGGCCCAGCCTTGTTAGGGATACAAGGTCTCTGCCATACATGAGAGTAGAAAGAGAGTCCTTGAGGTCAGGCAGCCTCTGGGTAAGGGGGTGGGGACTCAGATCCTTCCGCTGGCCAATTCCACTGGGGTCGTGTATAAGCCAGATTAGACTCTCCTTACACTTGTACTCTCTCCTCACTGCTTCTCTCTCTTCCTTCCCCCATCTCTGCTGCTGCCCCTCTGGGCTTTCTCAGCACCTGGCCCCACAGCACTTCCTGGCAGCCAGAGACTGCGCTTTCTGCATCTGCCGATGTGGCCTCTCTCCTGATTGCTAAGGAAAGGAACCTTTCCAGGAAATGGCTACAGCTTCTGGGAATCCCTGTGTGGCTGTGAACAGCATATGGGTCCTGGCACATAAGGCAACTTAAAAGCTGAGCACCCAGACAGGGGCTTGAACCCTGGACCCTCAGATTAAGAGCCTGATGCGCAACCAACTGAGCTACCTGGGCTTGTTGAGAAACATCTTCACCATTAAAGCAATAAAGAATCCTGTGGCACCTTATAGACTAACAGACGTTTTGCAGCATGAGCTTTCGTGGGTGAATACCCACTTCTTTGGATGCAAGTGGTGGAAATTTCCAGGGGCAGGTTTATATATGCAAGCAAGAAGCAAGCTAGAGATAACGAGGTTAGTTCAATCAGGGAGGATGAGGCCCTGTTCTAGCAGTTGAGGTGTGAAAACCAAGGGAGGAGAAACTGGTTCTGTAATTGGCAAGCCATTCACAGTCTTTGTTTAATCCTGAGCTGATGGTGTCAAATTTGCAGATGAACTGGAGCTCAGCAGTCTCTCTTTGAAGTCTGGTCCTGAAGTTTTTTTGCTGCAGGATGGCCACCTTAAGATCTGCTATTGTGTGGCCAGGGAGGTTGAAGTGTTCTCCTACAGGTTTTTGTATATTGCCATTCCTAATATCTGATTTGTGTCCATTTATCCTTTTCCTTCACCGTTCAGCACAAGAGTGAGCAGGCAGGCAAACGAGAGGCAAAAAAAGTCCCAGGAACCCCTCCTCTTTTTCTGCACAGCCACTGCCTGTCAGCAGGGTTCCCCCTCCTCCTCCTCAGTGAGACTAAATCTAAGCACCTAGACAGCCGGCCTGTCCGCTGCACCCCAATCCCCCATGCCTGAGCCTTCCTGCCAAAGCCCTGCACCTGGCCCCATAGAATTAAGTCTCACATCTCGCTGGGAACTCGACTTCTTGTGCCCAGAGAGTCTCAGCCCCGCTCAGTAGATGACCCGAGAAACACAGTGTCCGGCTTTTCCAAAGAAGAGCTTAGACCCCCTCATCATGTGGCCTAAAGGATGAGGCATCTCCCTGTGGATCGGATGATTCAGGATTTGAGTCCCCTCGTGGTTGTGCTCACTTTGTGCTGAAAGTCCTGCTCCCTTCAGGGCTGGAACCTCTTCTTGGCGGCTCAGGCCAATGCTCTGCCTTCAGCTAGAGCCCCGGGAAGGAGTTGGGGGTTGGGCGTCACAAAGGCTGGGGCATGAGCCCCAGGTGCTTCCAGTCTCGGCTTTGCCCTTCCTGACTTGCCAAAGAAAATGGGCGGCTGCCCGGGCTAGCGTGTGGAGCAGTTTCCCTCTTCCAAGTGTGCGCCTGTCCCTGTGCTGGAGGGCACTTGCTAAACAGCGTCTTTGGAGCCTGGGTCTTTCTCTGCTTCTCGCCAGCTGGGGAAAAGCCTCTTGGGGTAAAATCTCCTGCCCCACTGAAAAAGTGAGCACCTTGAGTGGGAACAGTAAGAGGCCCCACCAGGGGGGCTGGCCCTGCTTTCCTACCGTCTTCGATAATGGCCACAGAGCATCAGCAGCCGCCCCGCATGCTGGTCTGTGGGTGTCCTTCAGTGGGGTTTGGCATGGCAGGGAGCAGGCTGGCTGGGTGTTTTTGTGCCCATCTGAAGGCCACACATAGGCATGGTCCTGCCCTCCTCTAGCCCTGACCTCAGTTGCTCTGTGGCTTTTAAGCTTCCCTTGGAGCTGTCAGCACCAGCCGCCTCTGCTCTAGGTGCCCAGAGGAGGAGAGGGGCTGGGCTCCCGCCTGGGAAGCCTGGCCCTGGCCCTGCTTCCTTTAAATGCCATGTGAGCAAGAGGAAGAGCTGCAGCTACAGGGACCAAAGTTGTGAGCGTCAGGTGAAGCAGAAAGAAACCCAACATCAGGTCAACCCGCAGGAATCTCTAGCCAGACGGTTAAGTTCTAGGACCCCGCCCTATGGTGGCCCAGCTGGACCAGAGACCCATCTCCCAGTGGGCACCAGTGACCCAGGAGGAGGAGAAACAAAACATCCACTCTAGTTCAGCCAGGAAGAGGGTAACCGAGCACATTGGGCTCCAAGGCTTTACAGCAAACCACCCTACCTGGCAGAGGCCCCACTGAGATTTGAACTCAGATTCCAGGATTCAGAGTCCTGAGTGCTGCCCATTACACCATGGGACCTGCTGCTGTTTTGCTTTCTAGACCCCTGTGACTCTCAGCTGGCTGGCTTCTACTCTGCACTTATTGCTTCCCACCAGCGGCTTCCTCTCGCAGGACTCTCTCTCCTCCTCCAGCGACTGTGGGCCTGCACGGCTGGATCCGCGGGTCCTGCCCTGAGTCCCCGCATCCCCCTGCTTGATCTCCATTCCCTGCAGGCTGCAAAAATGTCAGGGGAGGCCGCCCCTCCCTTCACTCAGTGCTCCCGCTCATATCGGCCAACTGCAGCCTCATCTCCTGGAACTCGGGCAGCTGTCGCTTGATCCTGTTCTACAGTCACATGCTGACTGGCTCCCCTGCCTGGATGGTCTTGTGGAAATCTCACAGGCGACGCTGCAGGACTTGGCACTGTTGGTTTCTTTAATGTTGTGGTGTTTGCACGACTGCCAGAACAAAGCCGCCAACTCCTCCCTCACCGACTCCCACCAATCCCCCTGGTAACCACAGAACCCTCTGATGCTTTCCCCTTCTGCCAACAACGCCAGGCCTCGGCCCCCTGCTCCTTTATCTTGCAAGCTCTGGATGTTCAGCTTCCAATATCCTCTGCCCTGGGTCAGGGACAGGGGCAGCTCCAGGCACCAGCGCAGCAAGCGGCGGGGGGGTGGCCTGCTGGTCGCTGTGAGGGTGGCAGTCAGGCTGCCTGCAGGAGGTCCCCGGTAATGCGGATTAGGCGGCATGTCTGCGGGAGCTCTGCCAGTGCCCCGGCTGCAGCAGCAATTCGGTGGTGGTACGCTGAAGGCACAGGATCGGCAGACCTCCCACAGGCATGCTGCTGAATCCGCCTTACCAGAGGACCTCCCGCAGGCATGCCACCGAATCCGTGTTACCAGAGGACCTCCCGCAGGCATGCTGCCGAATCCGCCTTACCAGAGGACCTCCGGCAGGCATGCCACCGAATCCGTGTTACCAGAGGACCTCCCGCAGGCATGCTGCCGAATCCGCCTTACCAGAGGACCTCCGGCAGGCATGCCACCGAATACGCCTTACCAGAAGACCTCTGGCAGGTGTTGGGATAGATCTGTATTACATTATACACTAATGTTAGATGTGTAGAAAGTGTGACTAGAAAGGAGCAGTGTGACGGTGCTGCCTGTGGGAGCCAGCTGAGGTCACTCAATCAGGGTGAACTGCAAACAAAATGGGGCAGACAAACCCCAAACATTGGTGGTTATTCCAGTACTTAGATTTACCAACCAGCACAACACAGCTTCTGTAGCACCTCACTGGTTACTCAGAAGTCCAAACAACGCAGTTCCCAGCCTCCGGCCTCCGTCCAGACACAGACATCAGATATGATGATGATTCCTGAAAATCTGATCTCATCATATAAAAGAAAAGGTTCTTCCAATCCCAAAGGATCAGCCACATACCCAGGTCCAATTATAACTTAGATCTTACCCAAAATACACGCTACAGCCAATTCTTATTAACTAAGCTAAAATTTATTAAAAAAGAAAAGAGAGAGAGTGTTGGTTAAAAGATCAATATACAGACAGACTTGAATTCAATTCTTGAGGTTCAGATGCATAGCACAGATGAGCTTGTAGTTGCCAAAAGTCCTTTTAGAAATAGTCCATAGATTATAGTCCAATGTCCATATTCAGGGTGACTCCAGTCAGTGACTCGGGATCTCAATCCTTATGGCTTAAGGTTTCCGTCTCTTGAAACCCAAAGCAGATCTGAAATGAAGCAGGATCATGTCCCAGGCTTCTTATATAGTTCCAGCAGCCTTTCAGCCTGAGAAAACTATAGGCTTAACTCCTTCTCCCAAACATCCTGGCAATTAGCACAGGGTAATTTACCCATTAAACAGTTCAGATACAGGTTAGTACAACCTTCAAAGAGACACAGAGACAATAATGCTATTTCACTCAAGTATCATCATAAATATTAATATTCCTTTTTTGATCTTTGAATTAAAACTACAGCAATAGACAAGACTTGTTTGCTGACATCACAAGCCCTGAGCAAACATCTCCCCTTCTACCTCTAACAGTGCAGACTTGCATTTCAAAGCTCTGTTCATTTACAGATCTTCCTAACCAGTCCTTAAGGTTCACCCATGGGTCAGGTCAGTGGGTGAGGTGAGTTAATTAACTCTTTCTGGCCCTGTCACCTTTCAATGAAATATTATATTACATTCATAACGTCACAGGAGGTCAGGAATGGGATGGCAGGGGCTGCGGGTCGGGAGTGAGGGGCACCAGCAGAGCTGGAGGGAGCGCAGGGGGCTGCGGGTCAGGAGTGAGGGGCACCGGCAGAGCTGTAAGTCTGGAGGTCAGGACTGGGATAGCAGGGGCTGCGGGTCGGGAGTGAGGGGCACCAGCAGAGCTGTGAGTCTGGAGGTCAGGACTGGAATGGCAGGGGCTGCGGGTCGGGAGTGAGGGGCACCGTCAGAGCTGGAGGGAGCGCAGGGGGCTGCGGGTCGGGAGTGAGGGGCACCAGCAGAGCTGTGAGTCTGGAGGTCAGGACTGGGATAGCAGGGGCTGCGGGTCGGGAGTGAGGAGCACCAGCAGAGCTGTGAGTCTGGAGGTCAGGACTGGGATGGCAGGGGCTGCGGGTCGGGAGTGAGGGGCACCAGCAGAGCTGTGAGTCTGGAGGTCAGGACTGGGATGGCAGGGGCTGCGGGTCGGGAGTGAGGGGCACCAGCAGAGCTGTGAGTCTGGAGGTCAGGACTGGGATGGCAGGGGCTGCGGGTCGGGAGTGAGGGGCACCAGCAGAGCTGTGAGTCTGGAGGTCAGGACTGGGATGGCAGGGGCTGCGGGTCGGGAGTGAGGGGCACCAGCAGAGCTGGAGGGAGCGCAGGGGGCTGCGGGTCGGGAGTGAGGGGCACCAACAGAGCTGTGAGTCTGGAGGTCAGGACTGGGATGGCAGGGGCTGCGGGTCGGGAGTGAGGGGTGTCACGGAGTCCCCGGGCGATGCTCTGGAACTGCTCCCCACAAAGTCAGGCAGGACTCTAGGGAGCCTCCTTTCCCTCGGAGCAGACTGTCTCCAGGGCAAGAAGCTCACACGGCTTCACCTCCTGGGTCTCTCCTTGGAGCATTCAGCATCCTCTGCCCCTCCGTGCGCTTCCCACAGCGAGTCCACCCAGCGGGGTCCTGGGGAAGCCACAGGGTCCTGCCCCCCCACTGCGCAGTCAGACGTGACTCTCAGCCAGCCAGTAACACAGAGGTTTATTTAGATGACAGGGACACAGTCCAAAACAGGTCTTGCCGGTACAGACAACAGGACCCCCTTTAGTTAGGTCCATCTGGGGCCCCAGGGAGGCCACAGCCCCGTTGGGAGGCCCGAGCCCCATGGGGGCTCCCCTCCATTTCCCAGCCAGCTTCCAAAACTGCCAACCCCCCTCCAGCCCCTCCTCTCTGGGCTTTGTCTCCTTCCCAGGCCAGGAGGTCACCTGATCTCTTTGTTCTCCCACATCTTTAGCATCCCCTTGCAGGGGGGAAGGGCCTGGCCATTAGTTGCCATGGAGACTTCGTCACATGACCCAGTCTAGACGAAGTGAGGCAGAGTTTGGGCCAACATCAGCTTGGAACAGCCCGACTTAACCCGGCAGTTTTCTCAAAGTATCTGCTGCCGTAAACCGCATGTCATGTGGACGTGCGAACCCCAAAGGTATCAAACATGAAAGACACATAAGGCCAGTTACGGGGAGGTTTCCATGGCCAGGCCTGAGGGTTAAACAGCTGGGCTCTAACAGCTGCCTCCTCAAAAGGAAAAGGGGCCTCAGCACCCATAAAAATAACTGGTTGCAAAAATCAATTGTCCTGCATCCATCACCACTTTAAATTCTGACCTCTCCTGCCCGATGTGTCTTTGTTTAGCAAACAAGTGAACTGGGGAACTCTGTGGCTGTTACCCTCTAACTCAGGAGAAGGTTACACATCTTGACTCAAGCAATATTCCTCTTGAAAAAAAATTATTTTAAAGTTTATCAAAATAAATTCCATTTGAAATAGAAATAATTACAATCTACGCTGGGGCTCTATTTTCATACATGCTATTTCTCTCCCATGTTCCCCCACTCTAATTCCTTTGGAGTGAGGTTTTACTTTTCAAGATTAGCCACCATTTCCGATATAGTAGGAGGGGCAGGGAGAGAACTAGAAGAAAACCTGAATTATATTGTAACACTGAAAGTTATCACATAATCAGCCTCTTACTTTACACTAATTAACTTCATGTTTAATTTCATTAACAACTTATTCAAAGATTACAAAATATAAACCTATAGGGCAGTTTTCTCTTAATTCCCATTTCCACCCAGTGAGCTTTGTGTGAAATCACATTCTACAATAACCTAGGAGCCTTCCATTTCTGTGAGTTCATTTCCTCCTGGGTCTTCTCCCAAAAGTGTGGGTGGAAGAGCTCTCATGCTAGTGGGTAGGTTGCATCATGAGAAAACCACCTGTGCTCTATTTCCACACTTTCTAATCTTTCAAAGTAGCAGGAGGTGGAGAAGTGATACAAATGCTTAAGACCTAATAGCAAAACTAAGAGACAAAACCACGGAGTCAGGACTCAGCATTCATGTATCCTGCGGTCTGAACTTGGAATCTGATACATTCCCTCATTGGCTACCATCATTTGCCCAGCATGGAACTGCTTCTTGTCCAGCAAGTCAGCCAGATTGGGACCCATAGGCATGGAATGGCTCGGAAGGAATCAGCTGTTTCTCTCTGTGCTTTATGAAACTTTGGATCCAAATGGTAAAAGACAGTTGTTCCCAATTTAATCATGGCGTCCTTTACGAGTGGGACCAATGCCACTTAACTAGGGAGCAGCGTTCTAAAAATAGTTTACCTGGGCCACAGGTCACCATAGCTTCCATCTCTAGGGTGAAAATCAAAATCTGCAGTTTCTCCCTGAGTTCTTGTCAAATCTTTGACCTTTCTTGGAGTAATTTTACACGTCTCTGGTGTAGAATTCTTCACCAACCACACAACGTATCAATAGCGATAGTGAGGTACAACTCCCCCAAATATGCCCTTTCATTTCTTTAATCTGGTGGCACAGATTTAAATTAGGGACTAAATTCAGGTGCGGCTTAGAATCCTTGTAAAACACCAAATGTCAGGTCTCTATTGAAAACAGGTCTCTTTCTGCAGCTATATCACATTCAACACGGATTTCATTTTCTACATATTTGCTGCATCTCCCAGGGGTGAGCAGAACAGAAACATCACTTCCATTTTCCCCCATCCCCACCTAGACAGGAATTGCGTTTCCCAAATAATAGGCAACACGCACCTGATTAGGAAGGCGATATCTTCAGGAGTCACCTCCTGCAGGGCCTGGGCCACAACTGCTTTGGAAGCCCAATGCAGGCGTATCATGCTTAGTTCCAAGCCATTTGCTAGGGACTCATCTTCCCAGCCCTTTAGAAAAAATACTGACCTAGCCAATTGAACCACAGGGGGATTGGGATGCTGATGGGGAATAAGAACAGGGAGCTGCAAAAGGCAGAAGCAGGCAACTCATCTAGGGGAGCTGAGAGACCACGGGGAACATAGTGCAAAGGTTGCTCTGTGGGAATTCGCAATTGTGATTTTTTTTAAAAACAATCTTTGTCCAGGCGGAATCAAGGCATTTCTTACAATGCTCTCATATGTGGATTTTCTGATGTCTAACAAGGTTTGAGCTCCGACTGAAGCTTTTCCCGCACTCAGAGCACGTGTAGGGTCTCCCTCCTGTGTGGATTCTCTCATGTGTGATGAGGGCTGAACGATCCATGAAGCGTTTCCCACACTCAGAGCATCCATAGGGTTTGTCACCTGTGTGAATTCTCTGATGTCTGCGAAGGGCTGAGCTATAACTGAAGCATTTCCCGCACTCTGAGCATGTGTAGGGTGTCCATCCAGTATGGATTTGCTGACGTCTAATAAGGTTTGAGCCCTGGTTGAAGCTTTTCCCGCACACAGAGCACGTGTAGGGCGTCTCTCCGGTGTGGATTCTCTGATGTGTGATAAGGTTTGAGCTCTGACGGAAGCTTTTCCCGCACTCAGAGGCTTCTCTCCTGTGTGGATTCTCTGATGTGTGATAAGGTTTGAGCGCTGACTAAAGCTTTTCCCGCACACAGAGCACGTGTAGGGCGTCTCTCCGGTGTGGATGTTCTGATGTCTGATAAGGTCTGAGCTCCCATTGAAGCTGTTCCCACACTCATGGCATGTGTAGCGCGTCTCTTCCAAGTTGATGCTCTCGTGTGTAATAAGGTCTGAGAGGCTACTGAAGTTTTCCTCTGGCCTCTGCTGAGTCTCACAGGCTTTGGCTTTTTCTGGGAGTGCACAACTCCTGGAAACATTCCCTTTGGGTCTTCCTGATAACGTCCCATGTGGTTCTACCTGCTCAGCATCTTCCTGCTGGGGTGTCTCCTTGTTCGCACTTGCCATCCCACCGCCTGATGGGAGACAGAGAGAATCCAGACATAGGTCACTCCCTGTGCCGGAGAGAAAGGAATCTCAGAGAGAGGAATGGAAAAAGGTGTGAACAAACCAAAATATGTGCGGGAGAGATCAAACCTATCAGGAGCTGATTTTCCCCAAACCCTTCCCCAGAGCAGAGAGAGGAAGGGATCAGTTCTGGGTCTGCATCTCACCAGAACTCTCAGGGGAAAGTGAGATTGGGGAGGGACCTGCTGCCAACTGTCAGTCAGGATAGGTGGGAAGCCATGAGTGACATCTGCCTAATGATTCCACATCTGCAGGGAACAGTTTTGAACTTGGAGCGCTTACAACTTGGAGAGTCTTTGTAGGGCATCCCAAAGGTTTCCTGTATTCACAGACAGTTGTTGAGATGGTTCACCCAATTCCTCACCTGTGCACACAGCTCTCGGGAGCACTTTTTTCTAGAGCCATAGAGGTCTGAGACTCACGGCTGTTCCCCTCATTCCAGCTGCGAGATCACATCAGGTTTGGAAACTGGAAACCCTGGGAAGGGAAAGAAAAAAAGGAAGGTCCATGGAATTTGTGGGATACTTGTCACAAGGAATATTCCAACGGTTTTAACCCCAGCTCATTTTTAAGACGTAACACCCCAAGGCCGGCTTCCTTGGCTCAAAGTGGCAGAAGAGTTATTATTATAACTCACATTCATGACCCTAGTGCCTAAGAGCCAATGAACCATGGGCCCCTGTTGTGCTAGGCACAGCACAAACCCAGAATAGAAGATGGCCCATGCCCTGAAGAATTTACAGTCTAAATAGACAAGACAGACACAGATGAGGGAAGAGGTGGAACCCGCCAGCAGAGTGAACTATGTGAAGGCAGAGGGACAGATCTGATGAACACAGGTATAGAACTTGAGACTATTGTATTTAATGTTATGACTGGGGCCAGTGTTTTCCGGAAATTGCTGCTATTACTGCATTTCCCCCTGAAACTACTCTTCATTTCTGGAATCACCCTTCGTATCCAGAATAGCTGAACAGAAGGTGGTTGGGGATGCAGGGTCACAAACCCCACATTTCTACCTGGAGACCCCTGACTCCTCCCCAGGGCACGGGGCAGAGGCTGGGGGCTGGCTGCTTTTGAGACTTGCTGCCAATTTCTTCCCTCCTCATACAAGTCTGGGCTCAGAAAAAATACTGGAGCTTCCCCTTGGGAGACGGGGCACTTGGCAGTGGGACGCTGGGCACCCTCATTGTGCTGCAGCGCAGACGGCATCAACAGCACCTCTCCCCTGCTCCTCTCCCCTGCACACAGCTGGTTCATGTCCCATCTCCCCAGCACACAGCCGGCTCTAGGCTCTCAATGCCCAGTGTCTGGGCCTCATCTCCCCCCCACAGCTGGCGTAAAGGATTATATATTGCTCATGTCCCCTCCCCCCAATGCACTTTCCGGCTGTAAAGGATTATATATTGCTCATGCTTGGCAATTACTCTGTTTTCGCTGCCAGCAAACACTGGCCCTACTTATGACTGTTATCTGTATCTTTGAGCCAGCCCTTGAAAGCACGAATACTTCACAGACTGTGGTGCTGAGATGGGCCAGATGATACCGGGGAGGCTGAGGGGTGGGGGGATGGGTTTCCTGTGCAATCTGGTGTCACTAAGGCTGGATCTCAAGGCTGGTTATGCAGAACTCCATCTTCTGAAGCTTTGCCCCGCACAGAAAGGGGCAGTGACTGATTTTACCTCTTTCGGGAGACTGAATATGACAGACTTTTTGGGGAGAAACAGTTGAGTTTGAGCTGACTGAGAAGGGCCTTTTTGGGCTACAAACTGCCATGACCTGAGAACCCAGACATAAGCTTTTAAAGAAGGTTTTTAATACACTTTGGAATGATCGGGGATTCCCAAGAGGACTGATGGTAAATAAACATTTTGATGCTTTTCTTGCTTTATATCTTTTCCCCATAAGGCACAATGCCACTGTCATGGATCCACAGGATCTGTGCAATGCCCTGGCTTTTAAACTGTCCTTGGGAGGTGCCCCTTGAGTGCACTAGACCCCCAAGGGCTCCCACTCTTCCACAAGGACAGGCCATGTAGCTTCAGCACCTGAGACTGAGCCTCTGGCATCAACACTCCTATTTCAACCTGTGAGCTCTGCCAGCAGATCCAGCCGAACGACATTCCTGTTCAGAGACTGTTCCTCAGTCAATGCACAGAGCAAGTTTGTGCTGTGACACTCGGCAGACTTTTAAAACATAGCAGGGTTCATTAGTCAACTGAAATACAGCACTGATAGTCTTTAGATTAGCACAGAGAAGCAAAGACGACGATATAGTCCATACTGGCCAATGCCCTTGAGCCAGGCTGCTGTAGAAAACAGTTTGGTTTCCTTTCACTTTGCCTGCCCGTTTGTCTTCGCTCCGGTAGAGCTCCCTGCGTCTGCGAGCCCAGTTCTTCCTGCTCCCAAGCACATCATGAGTCCATGTATGCTTCACTCAGCCAAGCTGAGATCCTCCCATGGACAGGTGACAATTATTCCCTTGTCTCTGTTGGGTATTCCATTGATGTAGATTGGCCCCAGCCAATCCTTAACGACCAATTTATATCACCCCGTGACAGCTCCGTGACAAAACACCTCATGTCTCCTGCTCTTTATAATCATGGCAATACCAACCACAGAGGGAAACTGAGGTGTGTATTGGCATCACCAAAATTCCTGCCTCTCTCACACACACACTGCTCATAGCCCTTGGAGAGAAAGCAAAGCACGGGAACTGGAGGTTAGTCCAGTGAACACAGTGGAGGACAAGCTGCAATCCTCACACCCTGGTCAAACAGGAGAGGCATGTGGGTCCCCACCCATACAGAGGGGCTGGCTAGAGGCCTGATACCCGAGAGGCCATTGCTTGAGCAGACCATGGAGGCAGGTCAAAGGCTTCGCTACCCCAGAACTGTGGCATCGCAAAAGCACATTTTGGGGAATTAGGAAATCTAGTGACTCAGGTGTAATGGGAGGGAGAATTAAACTCCCCAGTGTGTGGAGAAGGCTGGGGAATTAAACACTAAAATTCAGGAGCAACAGCCCCTAATTCTTCTGAAAAGAAGGAAGTTTGGGGTGGGCTTTAGCAATTAGGTTGCAGCACATTCATAGATTGGAATTATTAATTAATAAGTGATGTAAATCATGAGTATTAATGCTTGATGCTTATGGACTTCCCAAAGGCCACGTATGGGTTGGGGCAGCTATTGACATTCTTGTAATCAGAGAAAAGGAGCAGATATGGTATATAGCCATCCTATTACCATAAGGAAGTGGATAAAATTCCTCTCCTAGTTACCAGGTTTTCATTTTGTCGGGTCACTGAGACAGTGTAAACTGAAGCAGGGCTCCCTTCTGATGGGCTCCCTTGCCCGTCGATCTTTCTTTCCAAGGGTGTCCGTATCTTGTAAGTATGCACAGTGCAAAACCCTCGTTACTGTACTTACCTTAGTTTAATCGTTACGTGTATTGAGCCTGGCCTATGATTTCAGTTATAACTGTCTGGATTAAATCACGTTTCCGTGCGTTTCACCAAATTCCATCTTCTCAATTAACTCTGAGTAGCCCTGTACAAGGGCAAGTTGTGCCCCAACCTGTAACCTTATAAGTGTAAAAACTGTCCAGGCTACACCACCGCCCTGTGACATCATCAGCCAAGCGCCCATTGGTGCCTGGGAGGTGGCCCTGGTGTGGGAGGGAGGATGCAGCAAGGACTCAGGGTCGGAGGCCGGGGTCACTATGCATTGAGATGGGGAGGTCATATGGGGAGGGGGGTAATGAGTGGGAGAGGGAGGTCAAGAGTTATAATAATAATAATATTGGGGGGGGAATGTATAATGAAGTGAAACTGAACAGAAAGAAAACTGGAGTGGAGGCTCTAAAGCAACAAGGCTTGGGTAGGGATTTGGGGTTAAAGGTCTGGGATCCCCCAGAGCTCTGGATCCCCAAACCTCTCCTCCCTCCCACTGACCCACCCAGCCCACTTCCCGGGTGCCCTTCCCCCACACTCCCCTCCCCTTCTTCCCATTACTCTCAGCTGGCACCACCTCCCGGCACCTTGGGAACTTCTTGTGTTCCCTCCTCCTCTCTCACTACCTCCTCCCTCCCTGCTGCTTCTTAGCTCTAACCCTGCACACACCCGCCCCATGTCCTGGCACCCCAGAATTATCTACTCCTCCCTTCTCCTCCCCTCCCACGGCTTTGTTCTCCCTTCACCTGTGGGGTCCTAAATGGCAACATTATACACTCTCCTATCAAAAGAGGAGCTCACCTGACTGTCACACAAGCCATGCATGAGTCATACACCTATTAACTCAATTTAGAATTCTACAGGTGGCATATTTTCCTCCTAAAATGAGGAAACGGCATGAAAGCTACAGTGATTAATGTAGTTATTAAGGTATCCTATAAGGATACATTAAATGCAATTTTAAAATTACTGTTGGCACCAAAAAGGCAAATGTCCAAAAATTATTTTAGTGGGTGGGAGATAAGGCAAAAAAAGGAGGGCAAGGGAACTTGTCAAAAGTTGTATGACAAATAAAGGTATAAAGTTATCACTACTCAGGTTTTTTAGATCCCCCACAGCTTCTAATAACCGAGGGGACAGGACTCCTTACCCAGCGAGGTCACCGTCTCATAGTTCTCCTGCATGACATCCCTGTACAGGGCTCTCTGAGCAGGGTCCAGCAGAGACCCCTCTCTCCTGGTGAAATACACAGCCACCTCCTCGAAGGTCACCGGCCCCTGAAAGAGTGAGAGTCCCACACTCAGTATCTACTGCACCACTCACAACCCCACCACTCATGGGGAAAGGAGCCAATCAAAGGAAGCTCTGGCTGGCTCACAGGCAGAGTCCCACCCCACCCTGCTCAGAGCAGCCAGGAAACGCCAGGGTGAGGGGACAGGCGAGAGCCCCTTGTCTCTCTCAGCAGATCCATCACCCCGCAACTAGCCACAGACGGACACAGGAGATGGGAGCCCCTAGCAGGGCGCAGGGAGAGCTCGCTGGCAGGGAGCCCAACGCTGTTCTCATTGTGAAGAGCAGGACAGGACCAGACTTAGTGGGGGGCAGACGACATGACGGTCCAGGGGGGCCTTGCTGAGGGGGTTCCTCCAGCAGGGGTGTCCTGTCTCTCCTCCCCCCAGTTCTCTTCAGCTGTCTGCCCCTGCACCTGTTCCTGCAGCCCTGCCCCCTCCCCCACTGGGAGCTGCCCCGGCCAAGCTGCTCCCAGGAGCCTCCTGTGCTGTGCCGTGCGGCGGGGAGGGGGTTTTCTGATGTCAGGTGGCCCCACCCTCCTGCCTCTGTGCCAAGTCTCTGCTGAGCTGAGTGGGGGGGCAAGAGTCTGTGCTGCTGCCTCTGGGTCAAGAGTGGGAGCTGCTGGCCCCTGCTGCTGTGTGCACGAGCCTTCAGACTAGTGAGTGCCGCTGGGCTGGGAGTGACAGCGGGTGTGTCGCACCCCTGCCGCCCCCCACACACTCACCCCACAAAAGACACTTCAATTACTGTTATTACTTCTTTTTACTTCCTGTCAAAATGTGCAAAGTGCACATAGTCTCTGCAATTTTATTCTTTCACATTCGGTCAGGATGACAGTGCTGGTATTTTAGCTTTCTAACTGGTCTGTGCATTTCAAAATTTTATTTCTGTCTTATGCTTAAATTCAATTCTTTGAGTAATGAGTTCTAAAATGCCTCACCTGTCCTGGCTGGAGTAATTATCATTATTACTGTTATTACCATATTGTGCTTTGTCATTCATTATTTAAAATGGTACAGTCAAATAACAGACTCCACATTTTGCATGTACTTACCTTAGCAGGGCTCATTTAAAAAAAATTAGCTAAACTCAAAACTTTAGACACTGTGCAGATGAAGATCACTTATCTTCAGATTGTATTTTTAAATCTGTCCGTAAAGTAACTTAAAATGTCTATGAAAATAAATACAGTTCCAAGTAGGATACTAATAGCAATGATGGAGTGAAATGTTAGTGAGTCACCTACATGATAGTGACCAGTTAACACAAATGCCAAAATAACTAGAGAAATAAATTCCCATTCGTAAAAAAGAGAAAAAAACTTTAATCCCCTATGTAAACTAAGTAAATATGTTTTCAGTGGAATGAAAAACAATTGACTAAAATAGAGGAGATAATGGCAGTAACATGGAGCGTGTCTGTTTGAGAAAGTAAGCAGATTTTATTTATTTTTATTTATCTCTACTAAAGATGGGGTAAAAAGTATCAACCTTGTGTTTCTGATACCTGCATTAAAGCTCCAGAACTGATACCTCAAGGCTTGGGATAGGGAATATCTTGCTGTATTGTCTCCTGATTGTTCTAAATTTACTTTTAAATTTAATATGTGGCTATATTAAGATTATGGGAAAAGAGGTACCAAGTGGTAACAGGGTGAACAATTAGCAGGAAGATTAATTTTAAATAAAAAATGTTTTGTAAAGGCACCTCTGTTTCCAAATGTGCCTTAACCACAGGATACAGGTTGTGTGTCGATGCTAATGAGGTATAATCAGAATCTCATTATAAAAGGGGTGCCCAGAGCAGGAAAATTGAGCTCCTGTGGGAAATTCCAGCAGGAACCATCCCTCTACTGATGATCAATCCATGAGAGACACCTCAGACCCTAATACTATTGAACAGGATGTGAGTAGAACTAGAGTTGTAACTTTTGCACAGGTCTTCATAGAATGTCTATATGCTTGGGTCGTCGTAACCTTAACTGTAACCTCAATAAAACTTGTAAAACCGACTAGACCTTGTACCTGTGAATGTCTGTGTGGTCACTCCCCTTGGTCTCTGTGTGTTCCTAGAGACTGTACATTTGAAGCAAGTAGCAGAGGCGACTTTCACTCTGTTAAGCTTGAAACTGTCGCCACCAGAGCCGACCCAGCGGTGTAATACCACATTACAAACTGCACTTTAAATAAAAGGCTGCACAATACACCACACACCAGGCCACCCTCACTTCTGCGCTGCTGCTGCTGGCGGTGGCATGGCCTTCAGAGCTGGGCGCTCGGCCAGCACCCGCCGCTATCAGGCCGCCCTGCCAGTGCTTAATTTGTGCCATGGCTGAGCTCTGGCACCTCTTTCAATACAAATTAAGCAATAGACGGAGGCACCGGGGCCTGGATGTGACGGTGGGGAGCCCGTGAGGGCCAGGGGGGATGGGGGGCACCAAAATACAAGTTCACCCAGGGCGCCATTTTCTCTCAGGCCAGCCCTGGAGCTGGGTATGGGGGAGGGGCATATCCCCTCAGGCCGTGGTTCTCAAGCAGGGGTCCCTGGACCTCTGGGGGGCTGCGAGCTGGTTCCAGGGGCTCCTCCAAGCAGGGCCAGTGTTAGACTCGCTTGGGCCCAGGGCAGAAAGCCCAAACCTCCTGCCTGGGGCCATGAGCCCTGCCACCAGGGGCTGAAGCCAAAGCTTGAGCAATTAGCTCCGTGGTGGGACCTGTCACATGGGGCCCAAGGCAATACCCCTGTATCCTACATCCAACACCAGCCCTGGCTTTTCTGTGCAGAAAACCAGTCATATGCAGGGCAGTGGGGGTTGTATAACATGTTGAGGGCCTCAGAAAGAAAACAGTTGAGAACCCCTGACTAAGCCTCATTGGTGGGTGCCCCTCTACATCTCACAGCCGCCGCTGGTTAGTCGGTGAGGCTCCAGCCCAGGGATTCTGCTCCCTTTACCTAGCCCCACCTAGGTGTGTTCTTGGCTCTTCCACAAATCAGAGCATTTCCACCTTCTAACCTCATGGGTCTGTTCCTAGAATGGAAGCCACATATTAAACAAGTCCCAACAGGTTTGCTACACCCTGGCTTCCTCCCATTCTCCACCCTGTGAATTTCCTGCCCCGCTCCAACCTCCAAACCAGACTGCCCAAGCCTCCCACCTCCTGTGTATCTGCTGTCACTCTCCCTCCAGCAGGAACCCACCAATAACCCCCAATAATCCCTACCTGAACAGGATCCTCTGCGGCCATTTCCCTTCCCTGTCCCATGGCAGGACGCGATGAACCGGAGCGAGACGTAGGCGTCATTCAGCAGCCTGGCAGGGCGAGAAGGGCAGTGGTGGAGGTTTCAGAACTGGCTTTAGTTCATTTCACATCACAATTCCCTCAGGCCCTTTCCCTGCACACAGACATCCGAGACTCTGCCTTGCTGGGAAATGCTCGATCTCTTTATTACAGTGTAGACCTGACTCCTCCTGCCAGGGGTAAATCCACAGACATTTTTCAGCCTCTGCAGTAATAAACTCTCTGAACAAAATGCTAGAAAGGAGCAGAACCAAAGGGGCTGGGCAGGCTCCATAGGGGACATTGGTTCCTCCTTCCCCACCGGTGCCCCAGCCATGCTCTGTGGCTGGCAGAGAACGGCCACCCCATCTCCACCCCAGAGGGAGATGTGTCTCAGGGCTCCCCCAAACAGCACCCAGGAACCCCCATCCCTTCTGGGGAATGACTCAGGGCAACAATTTCCCACCCAAACAAGGACGAATTGCTGCAGATGAAATGGGGGGTGGGGGGAAGCCCCCCAAATATGAGGAGAATTTAAATTGATATTTGAGAATTATGGAGAAAATCGGGAAAAATAAGAGACTAGAGAGTCAATAATTTTAGGAAAAACGAGGGAATCTCCTTGGGTTTGATAGTCCTGTGTGGTGAGGGGAGAGAAAAGGGGGAGAACTAGAGAGACTTGTTACCAGTGCTGGGGAGGGAAGTGGCACAGACAGGAGAAGGATGCAGGTATCCCCCCCCCGACTCACACACACTCTCCCCCTGGACTTTCCCGGCTGCACAGAGACCGTTCAACCCCCACCTGCCCCACTGCCCTTCCCCCGCCTGCAGCTCCGGCTTCTCCCTCCGCCCCCGCCAGCCACACAACGGGGAACCCCCGGGCCCCAGGCTCTGTCCCCACCTGGAGCCCAGCGGGGCCGGGGGCAGATCCCGGCTGCAGCTGAGAACAGCGGCTCCGCTCCGGCCCGGGCGGCTCCAGCGCTGCTGGCAGCACGTGGCCACCAGGGAGCAGCTGCACCGCCCGGGCTCCTGCGTCACAAAGTGCCAGAGCCCCGCCCCCAGGAGCTGCCCCGCCCCCGGGCGGGGGCAGAGCCCCGCCCCGTCTGTGCCAGAGCCCCGCCCCAGGAGCTGCCCCGCCCCAGGCTGTGCCAGAGCCCCGCCCCCAGGAGCGGCCCCCCCCCCGGGCTGTGCCAGAGCCCCGCCCCCGTCTGTGCCAGAGCCCCGCCCCCAGGAGCTGCCCCGCCCCCAGGCTGTGCCAGAGCCCCGCCCCTGGGAGCTGCCCCACCCCCGGGCTGTGCCAGAGCCCCGCCCCCAGGAGCTGCCCCGCCCCCGGTCCGTGCCAGAGCCCCGCCCCAGGAGCTGCCCCGCCTCCGGGCTGTGCCAGAGCCCCGCCCCCCGGAGCTGCCCCGCCCCCGGGCTGTGCCAGAGCCCCACCCCCAGGAGCTGCCCCGCTCCCGGGCTGTGCCAGAGCCCCACCCCCAGGAGCTACCCCGTCCCCAGGAGCTGCCCAATGTCCCATCTCTGGGCTTTGTTCTCCTGCCTCCTTCTTCCCAGCACCCCCAGCTCCCAGCTGCTCCCTTCCTGTGTCTGCAAACACCCTCCCTCCCCCGGGCGGGCTGCAGCGCTCGCTGGGGCTGTCTCCAGTGGCTGAAGTTGCCTCCATCTCTGCTTTACCTGCGGGGGGGAGAGACAAAGAGAGGAGATGGTCCCAGGGTGTGAAAGCAAAATTAGGGGGCAGGGAAAGAAGGACTGTTTGGAAAGGTGGGTTTTTGGGAGGGGGGGAGGGAGTCAGAAGAAGTTGGGCAGCAGAGGCTCAGAGAAATTGAGGGGAACCCCCTGGGTGTCCCAGTGTTGGCCAGGGTTTGTACAGCACCTAGCGCAATATGGGGTCCCGATCTCAGTCATGGTCTGTGCAGCACCTGGGAGCCCTGATGTCTGTTTCCTGATCACAGGTGCTGGGAATGGAGAGAGGGAAAAACTCAGCACCTGAAGGGTTAATGCAGCCCTGTGTGCAACCCCCACTGGGTGGCGCTGCTGCTCTTATGAGGGTATTAACAGACCAACATCGCAATCCCAGTCCCATAGGGTCTAGTGGTCAGGATTCCTGGTTTTCACCCACACAGCCTGGGTTTAATTCCCAGTGTGGGAATAATGCAGAGTTTTTGCTCAGAGGGGAGGAAGGGAATGAGGAGGGATCCTAGAAACAGAGCATTAGACAGTGCTGGGAGGGGATCCCAGAAGTGGGAGTGGGGGGCAGAGCTCTGAGGGGAGATCAGGGAAGGATCCCGGCTGTGTGGGAAGTGGGCAGCATGGAGAGTCCAGGCCTGGCATGGGGAGTGGGAAGGGGGAATGTGTCCCTCTAAACTCACCCAGGGCAGACTAGGCAGGCTTGGAAGAATTACGTGTTTGTTGGTAAATGTCAATTTCTGTGGAAACACACGACCCAATGGCAAAATATTTCTATCGATAATAATCAAAATTGACAGATGGGCAAAGTAAGAAACATGCTGCTTGAGAA
Source organism: Mauremys reevesii (assembly GCF_016161935.1). NCBI lineage: Eukaryota > Metazoa > Chordata > Testudines > Geoemydidae > Mauremys > Mauremys reevesii. Next base: position 48,136,839 of record NC_052634.1, read on the forward strand.
CATGTCCTGTTCTAATCCTATAGGGGTCCCTTCTGCCTTAGGCACCACCATGTGGGTGTTTCATTTTCCTCCCCATTTTCACACAGACACAATTTCCTTTGCATGGATCCACGAACAGCAAAACCTCCCTGTGTCTCTTGTCTGAGCCAGGGCATTCGATTCCATTGAAACCTTCTCTCCTGCAATGGCAATGGTCAGACAGAGGGGACGTGTCCACCTTCACCCCCCACCCCCCGGCAGTCAGATATTTTCTCTCCTCTTCATGCTGCTGTTGTTATTCCATGAGTCATCAAGGATGGAATAAAAAGCTGAGGTTACTCCAGGGTGAGGAAAGAAAGGAGCCACCAACTCCCTGAAAAATCTCAGTGCCCAGAAAAAACCTTCCCTGCTATTGGACTCACAGAGGTGCTGGCGATACGACAGGAAAAGGGACTGTCTGAATTGTCAAGGCAGAGAATGGACAATCTACAGCAGCATCATTAACCACAAACACACTCTAGCCATGCTCCAGCCAGTAGGGAAATGGGCAGGAATTCTTGCTGTTCAGCCATGGCCACACGTACAGAGCTGCACAGCAGTGAGTGTGCTGGGGAAGCTGGTCTGAGCAATTGGAAATGACCCTTCAGTGAGAACAGAGCCATAGTGTAGAAAGGCCCCTGTGTTAAGCGGTGGTGACTGAGGGCTTAGGGAGCTGGGCTGACACCATAGGGGTTTTTCTTTGGAGGTTTGATTCTTGCCAGCTAGGCAAGGCTGATGTGTGGTTTCTTCATGGCTGTACTTTCAGTGATGCAGGTTTCTCTATCCCATTGTTCCATAATTATAATCAGCCAATCAGAACCTCTCCATAGACCCCTTACATGACAACCTTTCTACCATATTGGCTGCAAATATAGACCAGTGGTCGCAACGGTGATCTATACAGTTACAGATTATGTCAATAACATCACAGGAGGTGACACGGCATCAGTGAGACTGACACTGGAATACTGCCTCCAGTTCTGGTGTCCTCATTTGAAAAAGATGTTGTGAAATTGGAGCTGGGGCAGCAAAGAGCCACCAAATGTTCTGAGGGCTCGAGAAAAATGCCTTCTAGTGAGCTATGAACGAGCTCAACCTGTTTAGCTTATCAAAAGAAGATTGGCAGGTGACTTCAATGAAGTGTTGAAGGGCCTTAATGGAGAGAAAAGATTGGGTATGAAAGGGCTCTTTAATCCAGCAGAGAAAGGCCTAACAAGACCCAATGGCTGGAAGGTGAAAAGAGACAAATTAATATTACAACTAAGGCACAAATATTCAACAGCGAGGATGATTCACCACAGGAGCAAGCTACCAAGGAAAGTGTTGGATTCACCATCTCCTGATGTCACTTAATGAAGACTAGATGCCTTTCTGGAATGTGTTTGCCCCAAAAGTAGCTCTTGTGTCATACAGGAGGCCTGTGATATGCAGGGGGGGGCAGATTAGATGCTCTAATAGTCTCTTCTGGCCATAAAGGCGACTAATTTCTGAAATATTGAGTGTAGCATTGGGAGCAGCGTCTGATGTTTTCCCGTCTAGCCGGCTTGCTGCCTAGAACGAACGCTCCTTGAGTGGGGTGATCCACAGGGAGTAGCTCAAACCTCCAAAGTGCCTGGGCAGGGGCAGGACATTAGCACAGCAAGGGAGGGGTGTGGCAGTGACATCACAAAGGCCTTTTGCAGGACCTCAGACTATTGGTCAAAGGTGGTGGGGAGGTGGTGACCTCACAGAGAGATGCTGACATCAGCCAGGCAGGACAGGGGTGAGGGGCCAGGGGCCAGGGAAACCTCAGAGACCCCTGTGGCTTTGCTTCAGCAAGTCTCCTCCTCCAGGTCTCTCTTTGAGGACTGAGAGAGTATTCGGGTTCAAGGACATGAGCGCCAGGAGGAACCTCTTTCGAGTTTTCTCCTTCCCTTTTAGTGATTTTACTAGAAAACAGAAGTCCCTGTTCAGAAGGTAAGAGTCTCCTCGAGAGAAGGGGTGTCATGCGGGTGTCACAGTTCGGATGCCGGTGCCCCCCTACACTGTAAGGAAGTTCCCACCACCCTGCTCTGTGTTCGCAGGGCGGGAGAGAGCAGCATCCACGGCAGTGATTTGCTCCTGGCTGCCGGAGCAGAGCAGCAGGCTCAGCTGTCAGAACTTCCCAGAGCGATGAAAGGGGAGGGGCCCATGGCTCTGTAGCAGGAATGCAGGGCAGGCGAGTTCACGGCGGGCATTGTGGGATACTGGAGGAGGCCAGTTATGGTGATATAATGAACAGCAGCGTCTACAGTGATGAGCTGCCAAATTTTTAACAACGGGTTCCCTCCTTCCCCCCCCCCCCTCTGGGGGGGGGGGGTCGTGCCCCATCGTGTGTTCCTTGACACACACACTCCGAGACCCCTGACCCATCCCCCCCTTCCCTGTCCCCTGACTGCCACTTGCCGCCCCCCCCCCCCTCCTCTCATTCTCAATGGCCCCCCAGAATCCCTACCCCAGACAACTACCCCATCACTCTGTCCCAGAGTGCCCCCACCACCTCATCCAACCCTGCTCTTTCCTGACTGCTCCCCAGGACCCTTGCCCCATTCAATCCCCCTGTTCCCTGCCCTCTGACTGCCCTGACCCCTATCCACCCCCCCACAACCCACCCCCTCCCTGCCCCCTTACCCCTGTCTGGGGACCGGGTCCACTCTGCCAGGACCACGACCGGCGGGGGGGGAGGACGCGGGGCCAGGCCGCAGCCAGTGAGTGTCGGGCGGGGACCCGGGGAGGGGCAGGGTGGTGGCCGGGATCGCAGGGCCGGGAACGCAGGGGGGGGGGAGACGCGGCCAGGGAGGGTCGGGTGGGGACCCGGGGACGGGGGGGCTGGGCAGGGTCGCGGCCGGGAACGCGGGGCCGGGACCGCGGGGGGGGGGCCGGGTGGCCGGGCAGGGTCGCGGCCGGGGAGGCTGGGAGGGGCCGCGGCCAGGGACCGGCGGGGGCACACGCCCCCCCCCTAGTTTCCGACCTCAGCGTCGTCGTCCTGGGCCGGGGAAGCCTGCGTGCTTGTCAGCCCTCCCAGGCTTCCCGCGCGAACAGCTGATTCGCGGGAAGCCGGGGGAGGAGAAGCAAGGAGGAGCTTCATGGTAGGAGGTGGAGGCAGAATTCGCCACGGTTCGCGCGAACCGTTTGCTAAAGTTAGACGCGCGACCGAGAACGTGAGCATACAGTAAGCTGTCCGGCGTCTAATTTAGCAAACGGTTCGTCTGCTTGTAACTGTCTGCAGCTCACCCCTGAGCGTCTACACTGACACTCTGTCACTTTAAGTTTGCTCAAAAAGCTCTAGGCCTCTCGTTGATGTGGTTTTATTTTGTCGCCTAAACAGGGCAGTTTTGTCACCAGACGTGGCATTGCAGTGTGTACACCAGCCACAAGCTGCCGACCGAGGGAACGTTGTGTGTTTTTCACACACCTGAGCAATATAATTCTGCTGAAATAACTTTGTAGTGCAGATCTGGCCAAAGATTCACAGACACAGCTTGCAAGGAAAACCTCACCTGCTCCTCTGCTTTGCAGAATCCAAACACAAGCAAAGCTTGTCAGGCCCCAGTGGGGATGTAAGGAGTCAGGTGTGAACAGACACTGTACCTTAGTCACAGTAGGCACCATGGTTTAGCTGATTAATGTACCTGTTTTGTAAACAGGAGATGCTGGTTTCAACTCCCAGTGGTGCCTTATTGAGATGCTTTTAGAGCACCTGGTATTAGCTACTGTCAGAAGATAAAATACAGAGCTAGATGGACCTTTGGTCTAGCCCAGTGTGGTTTTTCTTATGGTTTAAATGACACTCACTGGCACTGATAATAGAGTTACTGAAAGTTTGGGAGTTAAGAGCTGATAGGTCAGTGGTCCAAGCCCCTTGCAGGTGACCCCCTCCCTCTGGGACAGGGAAAGGTCTGAGCTATCGCACCAAATGCTCATTGTGGCTTCCAGAATCTGTGGGCAGCTCATTTAGTTTACACCCAGGGTTGAGTCCTTGATTCACACATCAAGGATAACAACCCTTTGTTTCTCCTGTCCCAATAACATGGAGACTGGGAATCCAACACCAGCCACCAGTGATCATTTCGGCAAACAACCCAACCTATTTCCAACATACTGTAAAATCCACATGCAGACTCATACATGAAACCTTTCAAGAAAATCTTCCTGAGGGGGTCTGAAGCACCTGCTGCTGGAGGGAAGGAGGGAGCTGTGGGTTGGGATTGAGGAGCAGCGTGAGGAGAAGGGGCCTGTGGGTTGGGACAGAGGAGAAGGGTGAAGAGGAGCAGGCTCTGGTTGGGAGTGAGGAGCAGTGAGCATAGGAGGGACTGAGGGTTGGGTCTGAGGGGCACTGGGAGTAGAGGGGACATGGGTTTGGGCTGAAGAGCATCTTCATTTGGGGATCCAGCAGGACAGGGGAAGGCAGCAGGTGATTCTAATTCCTTAGGGATATTCTGTGTGTGTGTGCAGGGAAGGAACATGCTATATGCCCAGAGGCCTTTATTCCCCCAGGCTGCAAGGACAGAGGGGATGTCAAGGAGTTGTTCCTTCAATCCCCCCCACACAAAGGCCCTTCTTAGGAAAGGAAAATCCTGAAGAGAAAGAGTAACACCAAACAAGACTCCAGAAAGTCAGATTTTTACACTCATAGTGAGAAGTTTATCACCTGACCAGGGACTTGAACCCTGGACCCTCAGAATAAAAGTCTGAGGCTTTGCCAACTGAGCTAGCCAGGCTCACATAGGAAAAGTGTAAGTTGGTGCAGAGGTGAAGCTAGTCAAGAAAAAGCGAGCAGGACACAATTGGGGAAACCTGCTCTCTCTCTCTTCCCAGCCCTGTCCTGGCTGGGTATTAGTGCTGGTTAAAAAGATGGGAAAATATCGGCATCTACCAGCCTTTCACAGCTGTACAAGACTCAGGCACAATACAGAGGTGCCCATCTGCAAGTGCCGAATGGTTGGATTGGCTAATGCAGCCTGTAGACGTCCAGGGCACACTGGGATACAGAGCCAAGTGTCCATCACCATCATCATTTCAAAGGGATAATGATAATGATGGGAAGGTTCACAACTGTCTCAGCAGTTGCATACAAAGGTGCACGTTTGGCAGTTACATTGGGAAATTCTGGCTCCTTCTCAGGCTCAGGTTGGCCACCCCGGTCTAGATGTAGAAGTTACAACATTTAAACTTGAAAGAGGGGCCAATTTCCCCATCATTTCCCACCTTTACATCCAAACACAATGACTTTCTGAATGAACCCTCCTCTTTCAGCCAGAAGATCTTGGGGTGGGTATAGGAGTCACTAGGTAAAATTCTCTGGACTCTGTTATGACTCAGGTCAGAGCAGAGGTACCTAGTGATCTAGTCTGGCTGTAAAATCTATATATCAACACCAAATATGGTGTGAAATTAATCCTCAGAAATGGCTGTTCCCCACCCAGAACCCAGCAAAGGGCTCCCCAGGGAAGGGGGCTGTTGAGGAAGGAAAGAAGAAAGATGTCCTCTCCCTGGAGGGACTGGGCTCTGCGCTTTGGACAGAAAGGAGGGGAAGGAAATGGCCAAACGATGGGAGCAGAACCTGAGAAATGAAACACAACAGGCTTCTGAGCACGTTGCTTCTGAACAGTGAACGAACCTGACTCCTGTATCATGAAAAGCCAAAAAGCCGTTTCTTTCTATGCCCGGGAGAAAAGAGTTCCAATCATTCCTGCCTGTTTACTTTTGAATTATTTTACATTATAAAGAAAATTGTAACAAAATTAGTCTGAACTTGAGCTGCCTGTTATTAAAAGCTGGTTCCCCAATTCAGTTCCAACTGCCCTGCTAGAAACACCCCCAGGTCCCTGCTCACCCCAGGAATTGGAAAAAGAGAAACCCCCACTGGGCACTGCCCTTGGCTCCAGGCTGCTGTCCTGGGGTGCGGGTGGGGACTGATTGTTTGCTGCTGAGGAGGGAGCCAGAAGAGGCCTCTGGTGCTCTGCTCCTAGCACCTGCCCGGCCCAGGCTGTCCTCTGCCTCAGCTGCTGCTCCCGGCCTGCTCTAGAGTCAAACATGCAGGGCCCCCAGGGGAACAGAGGCTGGAACAGGGCAGCAGCCTGGGCTGGGCTGGGAAGATGCTGGGAGTTCTCGTTCCCTGAGAACTGGCCTGGCTCCCTTCTCAACAACAAACAAATCAATTCCACGTCCCCTCCCCAGAAAAACCAGCCTGCCGCCAAGGGCAGCAGGGGACGATTCCCTCCAGTTCCCACCGAGGCAGGAAAGAACCCAGGGTGTTTCTAGCAGAGCTTATGGAACTGATGTGAGGAAACCAGACTTTAATAACAGGCAGTTCTAGTTGAAGCTAAGTGTTTTTAACAATTTTTACAACGTTAAATAACCCTTCAATTGTAGTGTCACCATCCATAACATTGCTTCAGCCTTTCAGGTTCCCAAGTGCAATACTAAACATCTTTTCAAATCCAAGGGAGTGGAGATCAGTCAGTGTTCAGAGCCATCCCACATAAAAGAACCATGTTGTGGTACATACTGGCCCCATCATGTGGCCATCGCTTTTCCCTCCTCTCTGTTAAAAGTTTTAGTATTTTGCACAGAAACTTTCTTCCCTCAGGAGAGACTTGGGAACCAGGGCTGCCAGACAAACACTTTTAAGAGGAGGTGTAACCTGTCAAAAATGATCTCCCTCTTCAGTTCAGTGACAGCCTGAAATGCTACTTATCCCGGCGGAGCTGGAGGATTGAAAGCAGCTACATCAACCCCCTGTGTAGCTAGCAGGAATGAACATAAACACTCCCTGGTATCTGAAGAGATATTTAGTTTTACCCTTGGTAAACTACAAGACTAAAGGAAAGGCAGTGGTGCCAAATATATAGAGTGAAACACGAAACAATTGTCATAGTTATGCCCATAGTGACTGCAAAATCTTTCTATATACTTCTTATTATTTTCTCTGGTGTCTAGACATTGACTAGACCTTGACCAAGAAATTTGGCTCTTGATAAAATAATCAACTACCCCTGGTTAATGCAATGGACTAGAAATTGACTGGGGTCTCTCCACGCAGGTTCAAATCCGGCCAGCTACAGCTGCATTAGTATATTGTCATTACTGTTGTCTTAGTGCCTGAGCATCCACAGAGCCAAACTGGAGCCAGATCTGGTCTTGCTCTGAGGCTGTCTACACTTAAAATCCTGCTATAGCACTGTGGCGAAGACCATTGCTACAGTGAGGGGAGGGGTTTTCCATCCCTGTAATAGCTACATTCACAGAACAATCTTTCCTTTCATTTAGCACTATCTAACCATGGCTTAGGTCAGCTTAATTATACTGGTTCTGGGGTTTTTCACACCCTGAAAGACGTACTTGTTAGAGGGTTTATCCCATCACCCTCCCATTCCCTGGTCCTTCTCGTGTGACCAGAGAGCAGCAATGCACGAAGCTCAAAGGTGCAAACAATTCAATGTTTATTGGGGTAAACTTCCAGCAAGCAATGATTCCAATTTCCTTCCTCAGTGTCCCCCTTCCCAGCTCTGACACCACAGAACCTTGCCTGTGTCCCTGTTCCCCTTCCCTGTTCCTATTCCCCCCCTTAGCAAAACATAATTCCAGTTCTCCTACCCCCATTCCCATTCCCCCCTCCTTACTTCCTGACTGACTGCAGACTATATAGTAAAACTGGAGTTCTGCTTAGCTATACCCTAACCAATCATTTTACTGAAATGTAACTAACCAATCCTAACATAGTGTAACATGATTATCTAACCAATTATAGCCCAGCACCTTAATTGGTTTACACATAACAAATTAATTATACAGCAGACAGAAAGAATCACAGCACCAGACAGAGATTATACAGACAAGCAATAGGAAAGTGGGGACTACAGTGATAGAACAACACAGAAATGAGGATTTCACACCCCAGCTATTGATCAGTGAGTTGTTGCCAGACAGGATGCTATCATGGTAGAGGTTGTGGGTGCTGGTTGCTTAACTGTCTGGCCCCCAGGGCAGGATTTTGAGGTTCACCATTACTGTCTCAGAATGCCAGCACCCATCTTTTGTTCACTTAAAATGCGAGCAGGGAGATTACAACACCACAGAACTCATGGAGCTCCAGGAAACGTGTAACTTTAGGTGCGGGTGAGTGTGTCTAAAATTCAGCTGTGCTGTAGAAGGTCTCTAGGAGCTAAAAGAGATGTGCCGTCTCGACCTCCCTAAAGAGTTCATCAACTATTAATGAAAACTAGGGTTGATAAGTCATGTTTTTTGTAGCAGGAGGATGGTGGACTGGTCTAAAGTGCCAGTTTTAAGACTCTTTTTTCCCTATCTCTTGGGTGTTCTGGTCTCTGCATAGAGATGTGGTTTCAAATCCCACTCCTGACATGACCATTTAATTCTATCTGGAGAAAATAGCCTCACTTCAATCTCCTGTGCAACAATAGAACCCCATTTGCTTAGCTTTGCTATTCCAGTAGTTGTGAGAGAAGCTCCAAACCAGGGGGAAACAGGGCCTGTTCTCTCGACCCATCAATTTTTGTCTTCCTTCATTCCAAGCCCTTTCCTCAGATACATCCGTATTTCCCACACTATTTTGTTTAATGTTCTTTGCTTTTATGAAACTTTAGAGTCATCATTTAATTGCCACACAACTGTACTTATGAAGTGAAACAATATTTTTTGGATATTCTTGCAGAAGAGTTTTGCTTTCTGACCTGGAATTGAACAGGGGCTACCCGAGGGGGACAATGCTGCTCCCTTTTCTTGGCTCATCCAAAAAACATAAGTTCTTGGTGCCCTTTGTTTCCCTGTTCTTCAAAGGCAAATCAGCTGGTTTAGCGGCTACTGAGAAAGCCTTAGAAAAGGGCCCCAAAATTGATAGCAGCTGGTTTCTATAGTGTAGGGGACAGGAAGCAGGGTGGGTTGGATGGGGAGTGGTTGGGGTGGGGGTCTCTGGAGGGGGCAGTCAGGGAGCAGGGGGTGTGGATGGGGCATGGGAGTCCCGGGGTCTGTTAGGGGTGGGGAAGGATAGGAGACAGGGCAGTCAGGGAACAGGGAGCAAGGAGGGTCCTGGGAGCACAGTTAGGGCGGGGGGGGTTTCTGGGGGGGGGTCAGAGAACAAGGAGCTGGGGGGGTTGTATGGGTCCAGAGTTCTGGGGGTCCTGTCAGGGGGCGGGGAGCGGTTAGATAGGCATGGGAGTCTGGGGGGTTCTGTCTGGGTGCGGGGGTGTGGATAAGGGTTGGGGCAGTCAGGGGACAGGCAGGGGGTAGGGTCCTAGGGGGGCAGTCAGGGGACATGGGGCAGAGAGGCTTAGATAGGGAGTGGGGTCCCAGGAAGGGGTAGTAGGGACAAGGAGCAGGGAGGATGGGGTTTGGGGGGGCAGTCACCCAGCCTTATGCCTGGAGCCCTAACCCCCTCCACACCCCGCCCAGGCCCCTGCCCTGAGCCCTGTACCACCCAGCCCCCTGTTGACTCCTTCACCCCGCCACGACCCCAGCCTCCCCACATCCCATGCACCCCGCACATCCTCACCCCCACCCTGAGCACCAAACGGGAGCTCCTGCACCCCTCCGCACACATTCCCACCTGCACCCCTCATGCCAAATGGGAGCTCCCCAGGTAAGTGCCCCCACACCCAAACCTCCTGCCCCAACCCTGAGCCCCCTCCCTCATTCTAGCTCCTGGCCAGACCCTTCACCCCCAGCCCTGTGCTCGGTCCACTCCCACCCTCAGCTCAGTGCAGAGAGGGTAAGAGAATGGGCCAGAACCAGGGTACCCACTATATGTGGGCAGGGCCGGGACTCCACACCAGCAGTGGGCTGAGCAGGTCCGGCAGCCGGGATCCCGGCTGGCAGGAGCCAGCGGATGGAACCCCTGAGCGGCAGTGGGCTGAGCCGCTCAGCCACTGCCGGTCTGGGGTTCTGGCTGACAGACCCTTCCCAGCTGGGGTCCTGGCCGCAGGCCCCGCTCAGCCCACTGCCGGCCTAAGTGAACAGAACCCCAGACCAGCAGCGGGCTGAGCGGGCCGGTGGCATAAGATCAACATTTTAATTTAATTTTAAATGAAGCTTCTTAAACATTTTGAAAATCTTGTTTATTTTACAATACAACATTAGTTTAGTTATATAATATATAGACTTGTAGAGAGAGACCTTCTAAAAAACATCAAAATGTATTACCGGCACGCGAAACCTTAAATTAGAGTGAATAAATGAAGACTCGGCACACCGCTTCTGAAAGGTTGCCAACCCCTGCTCTAGAGGTTTTTATGGCATTGATCTCCCTTGCAGATTCTCTGATGGCTAATATGGGCTGATTGCCAAGAGAAGGTTTTCCCACACTCACTGCATTCATAGGGCCTCTCCCGTGTGTGGATTCGCTGATGTTTAGAAAGGGCTGATCTTTGAATGAAGCTTTTTCCACAGTCACTGCATTCATAGGGCCTCTCACCTGTGTGGATTCTCTGATGAACAGAAAGGGCTGATCTTTGAGTGAAGCTTTTTCCACAGTCACTGCATTCGTAGGGCCTCTCCCCTGTGTGGAGTCTCTGATGTTCACAGAGGGCTGATCTGCAGTGAAGCTATTTCCACAGTCACTGCATTCATACGGCCTCTCTCCTGTGTGGATACTCTGATGTTGATAAAGGCCTGAGCTGCGATTGAAGGTTTTCCCACACTCACTGCATTCATAGGGCCTCTTCCCTGTGTGGATTCTCTGATGTTGATAAAGGCCTGAGCTGCGATTGAAGGTTTTCCCACATTCACGGCATTCATAGGGCCTCTCCCCTGTGTGAATTCTCTGATGTTTGGAAAGGGCTGAGCTGTTAGTGAAGCATTTTCTACACTCACTGCATTCATAGGGCCTCTCCCCTGTGTGGATTCTCTGATGAGTAAGAAGGTTTGAGCTGCAATTGAAGGTTTTCCCACACTCACTGCATTCATAGGGCCTGTTCCTGTGTGGATTCTCTGATGTTTAGAAAGGCTTGAGCTGCTAGTGAAGGTTTTCCCACACTCACTGCATTCATAGGGTCTCTTCTCTGTGTGGATTATCTGATGTTTAGAAAGGTCTGAGCTGGTAATAAAGCTTTTCCCACACTCACAGCATTCATAGGGCCTCTCCCCTGTGTGGATTCTCTGATGTTTAGAAAGGTCTGAGCTGCTCGTGAAGCTTTTCCCGCACTCACTGCATTCATAGGGCCTCTCCCCTGTGTGGAGTCTCTTATGAACAACAAGATTTGATCTGTAAGTGAAGGTTTTTCCACACTCAGTGCATGTATTTTTCCTCTTTCCGCTCAGGATTTCCTGCTGGGTTGTGGTTTCCTTGACGCTCTTCTGAGTTCCCCGACAGGAAATAAATTTACCCACTTTCTCCTCTGGCTGGTTTCCTTGCTCTCTTTCTGGTATGTGCTGAATCTCACAGGATTTTCCCTGCTCATGACTCTTCGACACATTCCTTTTCGATCTTTGTGATAATTCTCTGTGTTTAGCCACTTGCTCAACATTTTCCTGCTGAGAATTCTGCTCCTCTTTCTCACATACCATTGCGTCACCTGCTGTGATAGAGACAGAAACCTCAAACAGGGATGGAAAGGGGAAGGCCAAACCAATACAAGTACTGAAGAGAGGTCAAATAAAAACAAGAACTGAACTCCCCCAAACTCTTCCCCAAACAGGAGAGAGGAGGGGATCAATTTGGCCCTCACATCCCATCCAAATTCACAGGGGGAAGGGAGGAAGCTACTGCCTGGTGTCTGCTAGGGTCTACAGGAAGCCATGAGCTATATTTACCCTAAGGATACGACCCCTGCTAGGGACAATAATGAACTGAGAAACCTTCCAAGGGCATTGTAAGGCATCTCAGATGTTTCCTTCAGGCACTTACAGATTCTGAGTTAGTTTAATCTTTCCTCACCTGTGCAAGGAACTCTCAGAATCTCTCTTTCCTCTGAACCCTGGAGGTCTGGGACCCATGGCTCGTCCCCTTGTTCCAGCTGGGAGATTATATGAGGTTTGGAAACTGGAAACCCTGCTCAGATGAAAGAAAACAAAGGAGTTCAGTTGATTTCACATGACTGTGTCATAAAAAACACTATTAATTTAACTTCAGTGCTTAGTGTGACCCAGTGTTCCTGAGGCAGTCCACACTGAAAATGGCAAGGTCAGGGCAGGCTGAAAAAGGGAGAGCAGATGCTCCTAAAACTGGTGGTTAACACGGAAGTTAAATTCACTGATCAGTCACCAACTGTGCTTCTGATCCCCCACACTGGTTATCGAGAAACTGAAAAAAAGACATCACACGGCCCCCTTTACTGCATTCCAGTTCTCTGACTCCCAATCAGCACCTAGGTCCGGCACAGTGAGAAGTTATTTAAAAACTCTGCTCACATAAACAAAGTGTTCTTCTGACCCCAGAGTCAGACACATTACCAGGTCTGTATAGGTTTGGATCTTACCCAGAATACTATGATGCCAGCCAATCCTTAGCATCTAAACTAAAGGTTTATAAGCAAGAAAGCATCTAAACTAAAGGTTTATTATAAAAGAAGGAAAGAAAAAGGAAGTTGTTAAAATGGGAAAACAGTCAGATACATTCAGAAATCTATATATCTGGTTCTTAGCAGTATTGGTGAGTTTCTGGCTTGAAAGGCTCTCTGGTAATGATTTTTTGCCCCAGATCCCTAAGTGGCCCCCTCAAGGATTGAACTCACAATACTAGGTTTAGCAGGTCAATGCTCAAACCACTGAGCTATCCCTCCCCCCACATCATTCAGTCCTTTGTTCCAGGGTTCAGTTTGTAGAGAAGTTGCTCCAGAGGTAGGAAGAGGGACTAAAGACAAAATGGAGATGATGCAGCTGCCCTTTATATTCCTTTTGCCAAGTGGCTTCTACTTCCTGTGTCCCAAACACAAGCTTCACAGCACATGGCATGGAAAAGCCTTGGAGGTCTCAGTACACAGGCATACCCCTGCATGTCTTGCTGACTCAAGAGGTGTCTCCCCTTGATCCTTTCAATGGGTTCATTGTACAGCTGATGACCCCGGATGGGCCATCAAACAGGCTGGGCAGCGCTGATGCCAATATGTCTGGGGGTGTCACTCAGAAACACTACACAAGTCTGGAATACAGATATACCCTACATATCTATAACTCACAATATAAAGATAGAAACAAGATTATCAAACTTGGAAAATCATAACATTTTCATTGATACCTTACAAGGCATATCTAGCACGATTCATTGCAATTTCATCATACTGGTATTTATAATAAAATAATAATAATATAAAGTGTCTCTCAATTCCATAGAGTGTCACTTAATAAAGCAGTGAATTCCCAGGACCGGTTCCCCAGGTGTTTGAAGATGCCGAACACCTTGCTTGTGAGGGACTGAAATACCCACATATATGTTGGGAACACACAGACAAACACTGTGCAAGTCTGTGCCCCTATGTTCACTCTTCTAGAAAATTATGATCAATTTTGTTCATAGTATGTGTCAGGGCTGAATCTCCACTCTGTCACTCCGAGTGCAGAAAGTGGGGGCCCGCCAGGATTCTAAAAATTAATTTGTGCAACTCTAGGCTTGTATTAAACCCCCAAAGTTACAGCTTTTCTCTGACCTTGGCTTGGTAAATGCTGCCACCACCCAAATGCAAAAAAAACCCCAAACCCTTGGACCCAGGAAGGAGCATTTGAGAATTCTTCCCTGTGGGGCACCCTCAAGCCCTTTCACCTCCCCTCCGGGAAAGAGCTGAGAAAGAAAACAAAGGACACCAAAAATCTAACCCTGTTCTTAAGAGAGAGAAATTTTATTAAAATTGAAAAGAAAAACAATAAATCTGGAACTTAGGCTTTTGCTAGATCTTAAAAGAAACAATTGTTGTAAGCACCCAAAATAGCTTTCCTGGGGGTTCAGCTTAAAGCTTAGAAGCAAACAAAAGCATCTGGGATAGCACAGAGGAGCTCCAAAAGCCAAAATAAAAAATATAAACCTGATTGTGTCTGTCTAAACATTCCCTGTCCAAATCATTTCTTCTAGGGATGGAAGATGAATTTTCAAACCTGCTTCAAGCCATACACAGCATTGCTACTCCGTGTCGCCTTCTCCGGAGAACAACAGACAAAGGGAAAGTTACTGTCCCATTTTAAAAGTTCTAGTCTTTCCATTGTCTCTTTTGGTCAGGTGCCCTCCTTTTCTTTTACCTATGGCCTTGTTAACCCTTTACAGGTAAAGCAAGCAGAGAAGTCACACCAACAAGGATTTTACAGCAATCTGGCTGGCTGGGTGTTTATAAAGGGAGATCCCTCCTCCCCTTGATTTATCACTGTATGGCTTGTTCGGTACCATTCGAAAAGACAATCTACTGAAAATCCTCCTTAAAATGTGTAGCAACACTGTATGTAAAGTTATGAGATTTTACGGCATGATGTTACTGAAAAAGTTGCAACCCTAACCCTAAGTTCCTCAGAGACAGAAAGGCAAACAGCTGATCAAATAGCCATTCTCCAGGAGAGGGAAGGTGTGAAGAAGACATTTACATTCCATCGCAGGGACCACTTGAAGGTCATATCTACGAGAGCCTGTCACCATGACTCAGCTGAGAACTGGATTTGTTTCTAGTACAAAGGACTGAATTATAAAGAGAGGTGAGGAAAATGCATGAGACTCTCTCTCTCTCCCCCCCCTTTCCCTCTGCTCATGACAACTCCTGAAGAACTGAATGTGGGCAGCAGGGGTAGGTTAGAGGGATTCCCGGCTGAAAGGAAAACCAGCCTGTCTCAGCAGATGGTGAGAGAATCATTAGTTTTAAATCTGTTTTAGCTTGTTAAGTTAAACATTAGTTTGTGCTTTATCTTGCATTTCTTTTGTAAACAATTCTGACTTTTATGCCTCATTACCAGGGGCGGCTCTAGCCATTTCGCCGCCCCAAGCACGGTGGCACGCCGCGGGGGGCGCTCTGCCGGTCGCCTGTCCCACGGCTCTGGTGGACCTCCCGCAGACGTGCCTGCGGATGCTCCACCCCAGCCGCAGGACCAGCGGACCCTCCGCAGGCAGGTCTGCGGGAGGTCCACCGGAGCCGTCTGCTGCCCTCCCGGGACCAGCAGAGCGCCCCCCGCGGCATGCCACCCCAAGCACGTGTTTGGCGTGCTGGGGTCTGGAGCCGCCCCTGCTCATTACTTGTAGTCACTGAAAATCTTTTTTTTTTTTTTCCCCAGTAGTTAATCTTGGTTTATTGTTTTCTCTAACCAGTGTGGTTGGATTAAAGAGTGTTGGAAACTCCATTTGGAATAACAAGGCTGGTGCATGTCATTTTCCATTGATGAAATAACAGATTTCATATAGGCTCCCACTGTTCAGTAGTGTGCTGGACAGGACAAGATGCACATTTCTGGGGGATGTCTGGGAGCAGAGAATTTTCTGGGGTTCTCCGGTGGGGTACTGTAATTCGGGAGTTGCTGACTAGCAGCACTCAAAACTGTGTAGCTGGGAGCGAGTTACATTCTGGAGACTGCGTGTGACCTGCCCAGGAGTGGCTGCTCTCATAGTAGAGCAGTGTAAAAGGCACCCCAGCCTGGGGAACTGAGGGAACAGCTGTTCAACAGTCCAGATTGTACTGTGCTTAATGTCACAGACACTCAATTTCAAAGTCTCTTAAAACACATAGAAAGTAAGTCCATGTCCCAGAAATCGAAGTCTCCAGAGAGAGGGCAAGTCTCCCTGGCTCTGCTTCTTGCTGACAGACAGGTCCAGAGACAAAGAGAGAGTCCTGGGGAAGCTGGAAACATAAGCGTGGGGCTCAGTGGAGAAACGGGACAGGAAGGGCAGGGATATTACTGAATGCAGCATCTCAGCACTACTAAATGTCAGGATAACACATAGTGCAGCCCACTGGAAAACATAATCCCAAATATACATATAAAATGATGGGGTCTAAATTAGTTATTTCCATTGATTTATATAAGGGCAATAAGATATTCCATGTATTATTGTCTATCCCTTTTTAAATAATTTCTAACATCCTGTTTGCTTTTTTGACTTCTGCTGCACACTGCTGGATGTCTTCAGAGAACTATCCACAATGACAAAAAGATCTTTTTCCTGATCAGCTGTAGCTAAATTTGCCCCCATCATATTGTATGTATAGTTGGGGTCGTTTTTTCCAATGTGCATTACTTTACATTTATCCACATTAAATTTCATTTGCCATTTTGTTGCCCAATCACTTAGTTTTGTGAGATCTTTTTGAAGTTCTTCATAGTCTGCTTTGGTCTTAATTATCTTGAGCAGTTTAGTAACATCTGCAAACTCTGCCACCTCACTGTTTACCCCTTTCTCCAGATCATTTATGAATAAGTTGAAAAGGATTGGTCCTAGGACTTACCCTTGGGGAACACCTCTAGTTACTCCTCTTCATTCTGAAAATTTACCATTTATTCCTACCCTTTGTTCCCTGTCTTTTAACTAGTTCTCAATCCATGAAAAGATCTTCCCTCTTATCCCATGATAGCTTCATTTATGTAAGAGCCTTTGGTGAGAGACCTTGTCAAAGGCTTTCTGGAAATCTAAGTACACTATGTCCACTGGATCCCCCTTGTCCACATGTTTGTTGACACCTTCAAAGAACTCTAATAGACTAGTGAGACATGATTTCCCTTTACAGAAACTATGTTGACTTTTGCCCAACAATTTTTGTTCTTCTATGTGCCTGACAATTTTATTCTTTACTATTGTTTCAACTAATTTGCCTGGCAGAGACATTAGACTTACCAGTCTGTAATTGCCAGGATTACCTCTAGAGCCCTTTTTAAATATTGGCGTTACATTAGCAATCTTCCAGTCATTGGGTACAGAAGCTGATTTAAAGGACAGGTTACAAACCATAGCTAATAGTTCCCCAATTTCACATTTGAGTTCCTTCAGAACTCTTGGGTAAATACCATCTGGTTCCGGTGACTTGTTATGTTAAATTTATCAATTAGTTCCAAAACCTCCTCTAGTGACACTTCAATCTGTGGCAATTTCTCAGATTTGTCACCCACAAAAGGTTTGGGAATCTCTCTAACATCCTCAGCCATGAAGACTGAAGCAAAGAATGCATTTAGTTTCTCTGCAATGACTTTATCATCTTTAAGGGCTCCTTTTGTAACTCAATCGTCCAGGGGCCCCACTGGTTGTTTAACAGCTTCCTGCTTTTGATGTACTTAAAAAACATTTTGTTATTACCTTCTGAGTTTTTGGCTAGCTGTTCCTCAAACTCCTTTTTGGCTTTTCTGTTCCATTTTTACACTTAATTTGGCAGTACTTATGCTCCCTTCTATATACACCTCACTAGGATTTGACTTCCACTTTTTAAAAGATGCCTTTTTATCTCTCACTGCTTCTTTTACATGATTAAACCAAGCCACAGTGGCTCTTTTTAGTTCTTTTGCTGTTTTTTTTTTAATTTGGGGTATACATTTAAGTTGGGCCTCTAATATTGTGTCTTTGAAAAGCATCCATGCAGCTTGCAGGATTTCACTCTAGTCACTGTACCTTTTAATTTCTGTTTAACTAGCCCCTCATTTTTGTATAGTTCTCCTTTCTGAAATTAAATGCCACAGTGTTGAGCTGTTCTTCCCACCACATGAATGTTAAATTTTGTTATATTATGATCACTATTTCTAAGCGGTCCTGTTATAGTTACCTCTTGGACAAGATCCTGCTCTCCACTCAGGACTAAATGGAGAGTTGCTTCTCCCATTGCGGGTTCTTGTACCAGCTGCTCCAAGAAACAGTCATTTAAAGTATTGAGAAATTTTGTCTCTGCATTTTGTCCTGAGGTGACGTATCCAGTAAATATGGGGATAATTGAAATCTCCCACTATTATAGAGTTCTTTATTTTGATAGCCTCTCTAATCTCCCTTCGCATTTCATCCTCACTATCATTGTCTTTCACAGGAGGTCGATAATAGATCCCTACTGTTATATTCTTATTAGAGCATGGAATTACTATCCATAGAGATTCTATGGAACATGAGGTTTCATTTAAGATTTTTACTTCATCTGAGTCTACATTTTCTTTAACATACAGTGCCACTCCCCTCCCCACCCCCCGAGTATGACTTGCTCCGTCCTTCCGATATATTTTGTACCCTGGAATGATTGTGTCCCATTGATTGTCCTCACTCCACCAGGTCTCTGTGATGCCTATTATGTCAATATCCCCTTTTAACACGAGGCACTCTAATTCACCCATCTTATTATTTACACTTCTAGCATTTGTGTACACGCACTTTAAAAACTTGTCACTGTTTATTTGTCTGCCCTTTTCTGATGTGTTAGATTCTTTTGTGTGTGAATGCTTCTCGTCTGATCTGGCTCCTACTTTATCCTCTTCCAGCCTCTCTTCCTGACTAAAACTAGAAAAATCTCTATCACTACACTCTCCTCTAAGAGAAGTCTCTGTCCGATCCACGTGCTCCTCTGCAGCAGTCGGCTTTCCCCCATCTCTTAGTTTAAAAACTGCTCTGCAACCTTTTTAATGTTAAGTGCCAGCAGTCTGGATCCACTTTGGTTTAGGTGGAGCCCATCCTTCCTGTATAGGCTCCCCCATCCCCAAAGTTTCCCCAGTTCCTAATAAATCTAAACCCCATCTCTACACCATCATCTCATCCACGCATTGAGACTCCGAAGTTCTGCCTGCCTACCTGACCCTGCGCGTGGAACTGGGAGCATTTCTGAGAATGCCACCATAGAGGTCCTGGATTTCAGTCTCTTTCCTAGCAGATTAAATTTGGCCTCCAGGACGTCTCACCTACCCTTCCCTATGTCATTGGTATCTACATGTACCATGACCACTGGCTCCTCCCCAGCACTACATATAATTCTATCTAGATGCCTTGAGAAATCCGCAACCTACCCACCAGGCAGGCAAGTCACCATACGGTTCTCCCGGTCATCACAAACCCAGATATCCTTGTTTCTAATGATCGAATCTCCCATTACTAACAGCTGCCTTTTCTTAATGAGTGGAGTTCCCTCCCCCGGTGAGGAAACCTCAGTGCAAGAGGTTCTTCCAGATAGTGTTGGGGTGAGGGTCCCAACTATGAGAAGCTTTCCCTCTGCTCCCGTTGACTGCTCTCATTCCCTGGGCCTTTCATCCTCCTCAACAGTGCGGGGGGCTGTCTGACCGGAGTTGGGACAATTCTACAGTGTCCCGGAAAGCCTCATCAACATACTTCTCTGCCTCCCTTAGCTCCTCCAGTTCCAACACCCTGGCCTCCAAAGCCTCCACACGGTCTCTGAGGGCCAGGAGCTCCTTGCACCAAATGCCCACACACATACATGACATAAGAACGGCCGTACCGGGTCAGATCCAAAGGTCCATCTAGCCCAGTATCCTGTCTACCGACAGTGGCCAATGCCAGGTGCCCCAGAGGGAGTGAACCTAACAGGCAATGATCAAGTGATCTCTCTCCTGCCATCCATCTCCATCCTCTGACAGACAGAGGCTAGAGACACCGTTCCTTACGCATCCTGTCTAATAGCCATTGATGGACTTAACCACCATGAATTTATCCAGTTCTCTTTTAAACGCTGTTATAGCCCTAGCCTTCACAACCTCCTCAGGTAAGGAGTTCCACAAGTTGACTGTGCGCTGCGTGAAGAAGAACTTCCTTTTATTTGTTTTAAACCTGCTGCCTATTAATTTCATCTGGTGACCCCTAGGAAGCTTCTGTTGATTATGCTGCACTTAACCCTCAGTTTTACTTGAGCAAACAGGAGATATCTGACACTGTGTGATACGGCTCCTGTGCTCTGTTCCCAAAGTGTTCTGCAGCAGGGGAGGGTCTCTGGTAGTGTGTGTCTCACTAGCATATTGGGGTGATGCTGAAACTGGGCAGAGTAGAGGTGGCATTGTGGGGCTGGCATAAACCTTCTCTCTCCATTTCCCCTTCCAAGAACCGAGGGGACAGTAACCCTTACCCAGTGAGGTCACATTCTCATAGTTCTCCTGCATGACATCCCAGTAGAGGGCTCTCTGAGCGGGGTCCAGCAGAGCCCACTCTTCACTGGTGAAATACACAGTCACCTCCTCGAAGGTCACCGGCCCCTGAAAGAGCAAGAGTCCAACACTCAATACCTGCTGCCCCATTCACAGCCCCACTATTTGTGGGGAGAGGAGCCCATCAAAGGGAAGCCCTGGGTGGATTGCAGTCAACAAAGTCCCACCCCCACCCTGCTCAGAGCATCCAGGAAACATCAGAGTGAGGGGACAAAGAGAGCCCCTTATCTCTCCCAGCAGATCCATCACATACCTACTAGCCACAGACTGATAGAGGACAGGGAGCCCCTAGCAGGGACCAGGGAGAGCTCCCTGGTAGGAAGCCCAACACCCTCCTCATTGTGAGGAGCTGGATATGAAGGGAGGGGAATCTCCCCTAACCCTCACTGGTGGGTGCCCCCTTCATATCTCACAGCAGCCGCTGGTTAGTCGGGTCAGGCTCCAGCACTATCAGTCTGGTCAGTTTTCCCAGCTCCATTCAAGTGGGTTATTTTCTGCTCCACAAACTAGAGCATTTACACCTCTGAACCTCATGGGTCTGTTCCTAGAATCTAGGCCACTTATTAAACAACTCCCAGCAGGTTTGTCACACCCTGCCCTCCCTTTCTCCACCCTGTGCATTTCCTGCCCCGCGCCAACCTCCAAACCAGACTGTGCAAACCTTCCCATCTCCGGTGTATTTGCTGTCCCTCTCTCTCCTGTAGGAACCCACCAACCCCCCCCCTCCAAAAAATAAACCCTACCTGAGCGGGCTCCACTGCAGCCATTTCTCTTCCCTGTGTCATGGGAGGATGGGATGAGCTGGAGAAAAACATGGACGTCATTCTGCAGCCTGGCAGGGAGAGAAGGGCAGTTGTGAAATTAACTAAAGCCTGTTCTGAAACCTCCACATCACGATTCCCCCAGGCCCTTTCCCTCCAGACAGACATCGTAGACTCTGCCATGCTGGGAACATGCTTGATCTCTTTGTTAGAATGTAGACCTGGCTCCTCCTGTCAGGCTAAGCCCACAGAGACATTTTTAACCTCCCTTCTGCCTCCCCTCACCCCGTAACAAAGTCTCTGAACACAAGGCTGGAAAAGAGCAGAACCCAAGGAGTCACTGTGGGGGATTCCCTCGGACACTGACCCCACGGCAGTCACACCCCAGCAGGGGGAATATGGAGTCAGGAACTGGCTTTTCCTCTGTCTGATCCTTTTCTTGTTCACTGGAAAGTGATTCTGCCCAGGGATGCTGCAATACATGTGTCTGGGTGGACTAGAAAGCTGGAAATCTCTCCCCCCACTCATTTCTCCCACTGCCCTTTTCAGTCTCTCCTTCCCCTGTCCTCTCTCCCTGTCCCTCTGGCTGGGACAGTCCCATTCCTGGGGGCTTTGCTCTCCCATGGCTGGATTTTCTCCTGGCAATTGCTAATGGGAGGAGAAATGACGAGGGGCTGTTTGTGCAGAGTCACTTTCTTGCCAGTCCCCAGCACTTTCCCTGAGTTCTTTCAATAACCCGGAGTCCGTAGCTCAGAATTTGTATTAACAGGGCCCAGGGCTGCCCCAAGGGGCTAGGACCAGCTGCAGAAAGTCATCCCCTGGGCCAGGCAGAGAAGAAGCTTTAATTAAGGTCACATCCCAGCACAGAGCCCCGCTGGGGGAGCAGCAGCTGCTAAGCCTGGTCTCCCAGATCACAATGGAGGCTGCAGCGTCTGACCCACGAAGCTGAACCCCAATATCCCGGGCAGAGAGGGACAGAGCGTTTGAGCAGCTTCCCTCCTTTAGCTCTCTGGGGAGAGCAGCTAATGAGCCCCTCCTCACAGGAGAACTGCTGATCTCATTTGCCTCACTGTCCATCCAGAGTCACTCCTTGTCTTTCCATGCAGTGACTCTGGATTAACAATGGTCTCAATGAAACCAGATTTCAGAAAGAAGGAGCCCAGAACGCTGTGGAAGAGACCATCGTGTGGCATTTCTAGCCCCCTTCCCACCTGCCTCACCCATCAGATCTAGTATAAGGACTCAGGGCACAAATTTTCCCAATGGAACTGGAAGGTCCTGGAGTTTTCAAGATGTTTGATAAGTGGCTAGAAAGTTATCACGGTGACTGGGCCTGGCTGGGGAATGCTGGGACGTGCTTGGAGAGAAGGAGCATGGTTAGTAGCAGCCCCCAGAGCCTCCATCCAGGGACCCCCAGACACCCCCAGTACCCAGACCCCGCAGCCAGGGTCCCACCAGATATTCCCTGGGACCCAACCCCCCCAATTCCAGAACAGGGACTCCACATACCCCTCCGCACCCCACAGGCCCGAGAACCCCCACCAGACCATCACTGGCAGGTTGGGAATCCTAAAGGTTCCCCCCACCAAGAGCCCCCAACAGCCAGGGACCACCACCCCAGGGGACCCCTCACTGGGAATTCAGTCCCTCACTGCCTGCCCAGGATTCCCCTACTGCCTGCCTAGGACCCCACCTGCCCTCCAGCAGGACCTGCCAGGCCGTTTGCCTGGGACCCCCTGATGCTTTACAACGGGGCCCCTCCCTCTGCTTGCCTGGCATCCCGACCTAGCTCCTGGCACTCCCCCACCCAGTTCTGTGCATTGGGCACGACTGAGCCCCTGGCACAGCACCAGGCTCCCTCCAGCCCCCTGCCCCGCCTCCCCAAGAGACGCCCACCCTCACTGTTCTGCACCAACAAGTCCCCAGTGATACCCACCTCCAGGACCCACAGCCTCAGGGCTGGGCACATCAGAACCCCTCCCCTTCCTGAAACCTCCAGAACCCACCAATTTGATTAGGGTACCCCCTGCCCAGTCACCCAGAGGCCTTCCCCTCCCACAACGCCCCTTCAGCTCCAGCTGCAATCTCCCCACACAGACACCCCATCCCCTAACCCAGCAACAGTTACCTCACTGTGTCTGCTAAGTGGATAGAAAGTTATCACTGTCCCTTGCTGGCCAGTCACACGGGCAGAGGGATCCCTGGGCGGTGCTGCTTTAACAGGAGAATGGAAGGCCTGGCGGGCAAGAAAGGTCCATGCCCTGTCACTAGCTACATCTTCGCACTGCGGGAAGCAACCTCTCCCAGAGGCCATTTGTCATGGGCTTTGGGATACTTCTGGACCCACGCTGCACTCAGAGTGACCTTCTCACCCAGTGCCAGCTGGAGAAAAGAAAAGGGTCCAGCCAAATCTCCTGTTACCAGCTGGGAACCACTGATCCCCCGAACAGGGGGAGGCCTCTGGGTTTGATGGGTATTAAATGCATTTAGAGAGGAAAGTGGAAAATCAGAAGGATTTTATATCAGTTGTTGATACGAGGTAAAATCTGAGTGTTTCACATCAATATTTGATAACTGAATAGAGAGAAAATGGGCAACATTTGCCAACATTTTATATCCATGTTCAGGAATCTGAGAAAAGGTGTAAATCTGAGATTTTCTTAGTATTTTATAATTAGAGAGACAGGGAAAAATCTCAGGTCATAGTCATTTAGAAATAGACAATTGGAGAAAAAGTGGGGCTTAGGATAATTTTTATCAATCTTTGAGATTTGCAGAGAATACGTGTCAGAAACTACACAGTTGATAACCTGAGAGAGGGAAGAGGGATAGCTCAGTGGTTGGAGCACTGCCCTGCTAAACCCGGGGTTGTGAGTTCAATCCTTGAGGGGGCCATTTAGGAATCTGCAGTAAAAATCTGTTGGAGGATTTAGTTGGGGATTGACCCTGCTTTGAGCAGGGGGTTGGACTAGATACTGCCTGAGGTCCCTTCCAACCCTATGATTCTATGACCACCAGCAAGATCTGAGGGGATTTTATATTACTGTTACATAACTAGAGGGAAAAGGGGGGATGTTGGACTGGATTTTATATTAGTATCCAAAACATATACAGAAAGTGATGGTTCCCCCCACCATTCCCACAGGCAGCAGGGAGCCCTGTGAGGAGCTGCTTTAAGAGGGCAAAGGGGGGGGGGGAGGTGGCAGGTCCCTGGATGAGGGAAGGGGGCAGCAGTGGGGGACGGGCAGGTGGCTGTGGTGGTCGTTGGGGGCAGTAACTGGGACACCGGGGTCCGGGCAGCCCCCACGGGGGACACGTGCCCCTCCCGTCCCCGCCCTGGCAGAGAACCGGCATCTCACCCCCCCCCCCCCCCGCCAGGGGCAGCCACGTGCTGGGGACTGACCCGGGGCAACAATTTCCCACCCGGACAAGGACAAATCGCTGCAGGTAAAACAGGGGACCCCATGGGAGAGATTTTAAATGGACACTGGAGACTCATGGAGAGACCGGGGGCAGGGAGCCGAGAGAGCGGATCGGGGGGGGGGCGAATCGCCCCGGATGTTACAGCCCGAGCGAGACCCCGAGAGAGAAACGGGGCAGAACCGGAGAGACTCGGTACCGGGGGCGAGAGGCGCCAACAGGGACAGGAGCCAATTCACTCCCCGCCCCCGCGGCCAGGAGGGGGACAGGAGCCAATTCACTCCTCGCGTCCCACCGACCTTCCCCGCCCGACACCCCCAACTCCGGCTTCTCCGCCCCTGCCCGACACCCCCTCCTCCACAGGACCCGCCCCCGGACCCCCATCCCAGCGGGGGGGGGCGGATCCTGCTGCGGCTCCGCGGCTTCTCCCAGGTTCCCCGGGGCAGAGTCACGTGCCCGCCCCCCCCCCGGGGTCTCTCACTCACCGGCTCACACGGAGGCGGCAGCAGCAGCTTTGTTCTCCCGCCCCCAGCGGGGCTCGCACGGAGCATGCGCAGTTCCAGCTGCTGACCCCTCCCTCACCCGGGCTGGAGAGGGCAGACGCGGCCCCGGGGCAGGCTGGGAGATGTAGTTCCGGACTCTCCCTGGAGCGGAAGTGACGTCAGCGAGAGAGGCGGGGCGCTGCGGTTCTGCCTGGCTCGTGCGGGGCCGTTGGAGCCTCTCCCGGGCCGGAGAAGGTTTGTGCCGCGGGGACTCTGGGCATGCGCAGATCGAGGCGGGAGAGACCTTCATTAACCCCCCCCCGTGCCCGGCCTCCAGGAGAGGGAGACCGGGCGGGGGTCCAGGGGCTGGGAAAGGGCGGGGAAGTGTCGGTGCAGCCCGGACATGGCCGGGGAGGAGCCAGTGACCCCGAGGAGCGGGGAGAGAAAGGGGGCTGAGACCCCTCGGATTTACCGCTGCCCCGTGGGACCCCCCCCCCCCCCTTTCTCCCTAGAGCCACGAGCAGCCCCAGGGTGACCCCCTCCCCAACCCCTGAGAAGTTCCTGCCCCCGATTGTGCCCCATTTTCTCTCCCCTTCGCCAGTGGCCAGTTCAGAGCTCGGGTTTGGGGGTTTCCCCCATTTCCCCTGCAGGGATTTGTCCTTGTGCGGGTGGGAAATGGTTCCCCCGAGTGATTCCTGAGCTGGGCAGAGGCTGGGGGGGCCCTGAGACAGGGACACCTCTGGGCTGGGCTGGGGGGGGGCTCTCTCTGCTGGCAACGGGGCCTGGGAAGGGCCAGGGAGGGGGGGGAGAAGCAAGTGTCCCCCCTGGAGACGGCCCAGCCCCAGGTTTCCCAGTCCAGCTACTGCCCCTCCCCCCCACCCTGCCCAACCCCGCAGCCCCCCCCCCCGTCACATTCCCAGACCCCCCCAGCCAGCGACCTTCTGACTCCAGCCCCACTCCTCGAAAATCTTCCCGCTTTTCTCTCCAGGTGTGTGACTGAGATCAGGGCTCTTATCGTACTGAGCGTGGCCCTGTTCTGCCAGGCGCTGCAGAGACCCCAGCTGAGATCTGGGCCCTGATCTGCCAGGCGCTGCAGAGACCCCAGGTGAGATCAGACCCCACTGTTGTGCCAGGTAAAACTGAGCCCTGGACCGAGATCACGGGCCCCCTTGTGCCAGGCAGTGCACGACTGTGGCCCAAACTGCTTCCTCCATTGTGCTGGGCACTTCAGAGACCTCGACTGAGATCTGTGTCCCCGTTGGGTCTGGCATTGCACTGACCCCAACCCAGATCACGCCCCACCACTGTAGTGGGCACTGCACAGAACCTGACAGAGATCCTGGCCCCACATTTTGCCAGGCGCTGCAGGGGCCCTAAACAAAATCCAGGATCCTGTAATGCTGGGAGTTGCAGAGCCCCCGACTGAGATCAGGCCCCCTGTGTGCAGGGCTCTGCACAGACACTGACCAAGATCAGGGTCCCCATTGTGACAGGTGCTGAACAGACACCCAGGGTATCTCTACCTTGCTGTTAACCCCCTCTCCCCCCCCCCAGCTGGCCCATGGCAGCTGCCTCAGGCTCACAGGGCTCAGGCGAAGGGGCTGGTTAATTGCTGGGTAGATGTCTGGGTTGGGCTGGAGCCAGGCTGTAGGACCCTGCGAGGTGGGAGGGTGCCAGACCTTGGGCTGCAGCCCCAGCCGGAACATGGACACCACCATTAAACAGCCCTGCGGCCTGAGCCGTGTGAGCCCAAGTCAGCGGGCACGGGCCAGCCGCCGGTGTCTGACTGCAGCGTAGACATGCCCACAGGGACAGAGAGGCCTTGCCACAAAAGGCTCAAAGGCTAAATAGGCCAATGGTGGGAGGCGAGTCTCCATTTTACAGATGGGGAAACTGATGCTTCGAGAGCTGAAGTAATTTGCTCAAGTTTCCATGGAGAATTTGGGGCAAAACTGGGAACTGAACCCAGATTGTTTGAATTCTTGCCTCTCCCCTTAACCCTAAGCCCAGCGTGTGTGTGTACAGCTTGTTTTGGGCTGTGTCTGCCTTGCATTGGCTTCCAAGGGAGGCTGTGGAATTTCCTTCATTGGAGGTTTTTAAGACCAGGTTAGAGATACACCAGTCTGGGAATGTCTAGGGATACTTGGTTCTGCCTCATCACAGGGGGCTGGAGTAGACGCCCTCTCAAGATCCCTTCCAGGCCTACACTGAAATATTTCTCTTATGTGCAGTGTCCTGTTCTACGCTGAGCAGTTTTGCATGGTGCCATTTGGAACTGTGATGCACCATGTTGTGTAGCAGTTTTATGGTGCATTGTTTTGCCTCAGCTTGTTTGGTGCCTGTGTTGTGTTAGTTTGAGCTGAGCTCTTTTCCCTTGTGTACTTTTCTCCTAGGGTGTGTTAGTTTGCATTGTTTTGCTTTTTTCCCCTTTTGTATTGTCATTTTATGCTGTAGAGTGTGGGGTTTTCTTTTTTTTCCCCCCTGAATTGCCTGACATTATGTTGTGGTGGGTTTTACTCTGTATGTTGTGTTTTATACGTATCTATTTCATAGCATCATAGAAATGTAGAGCTGGACAGGACCTCAAGATGTCATCAAGTCCAGCTCTCTCTGCCGAGGCAGGACCAAGTCTATGTAGATTGTCTCTGACAGAGCTTTGTCCTACTTGTTCTTAAAACCTTCCAGGGAAAGAGACTCCCCAGCCCCCCTTGTAAGACTATTCCCGAGCTGAACTGCCTTAGCTCTGGGGACACCCACACAGATTTGAGTGGTGAGCAGCTCTGGAGAGAGAGGAGACCCCAGTGAGTGGGCAGTTGGGTAAATAGATTAAAGTTCGGAGGAGAAACATTGATGTGTCTAAGGTCACCCAGGCTGTCCGTGACAGAGCTAAAACTAGATCCCAGTTCTAGTGTCACCGTACTGCTGTTTTGGGCACTGAAGGGCTCTGCCACACTGGGGTTTTAGGCACTGGTGCAAACCCTTAGTACAGACAGAATTTACACTAGTGCACTCTGGCACTGGTGCACCATGTCCCGGTTTGAAGGTTTGGTGTGTGTGTGGAGGGAGGGAGGCAGTGATCTCACTGAGGCCTGGGGCTGGCTGAACAGTGCAGCTGGCAAGGGAGGGGCAGCAGTGAAGTATGAGCCAGGAGCACAGCCCCACAGCACTGGACACTGACTTCTCCTGACCCATGACACACCCCAGGTGTGTGCAGGGACTGCCGCTGAGCTGCCCTGCCAAGACGGCCTGTGCATCCATGGACAAACCACCTGTTCCTGCAGCCTAATACTATGGGGTCTGGGGACCTTTCCAAGCTGCGGGTGATGGGGCTCTGGAGTTACCAGGGTCTGTTCCTGGCTCTGTCCCTGACCTGCTTGGTGGCCTTGGGGAAGGCACAGTCCCTCTCTGTTTTCCTCCTACCCATTGTCTACTTGGATTGTGATCTCTTTGGGGCAAGGACTGTCCCTCTCTGTCTGTGCCGTGCCCAGCACAGTGGGGGTGGCTGATCTCAGTCAGGGTCTCTGCCGTGTGCAGCATGATGGGGCCCTGATCTCCATCAGTGTCTGTGCAACGCAAGGCACAGTTTATAGACTCACAGACTTTAAGGCCAGAAGGTAGAGGTGTATTTCAGATGAGGTCTCATCAGTGCCTTGTACAACAGTATATCACGTTGACAGCTCATAATTATCCTGTGATCAACCAATACACCCAGGTCTTTCTCCTCCTCTGTCACTTCCAATTGATAAATCCCCAGCTTATTGCAAAATTATGCACTTGGGGACTAACAACTAGAATTTGTGCACTATTAATTTTCATCCCATTTCTATTACTCCAGCTTTCAAGGATGTGCAGATTTTCTTGTATGATTTTCCTGTCCTCCTCCATAGTGGCAATCCCTCCCAGCTTTGTGTCCCACTCCCACTTCTTATGCCAAGATCACTAATAAAAGTGTTGAGTAAGATTGATCCCAAGACTGATCTGAGGAACTGCACTAGTAACTCCCTCCAGCCTGACAACTCACCATTCAATATGACCCCCTTGTAGGCCCCCCTTTAACCAATTCTTTATTGACCTTTTGGTTCTCATATTAATCCCCATCTTCTCTAATTTAACGAATAGTTTCCCATGTGGAACTTTATCAAAAGCCTTATTGACGTCCAGATCACGTTTCTCTGGCACAATCTACCTTTTGTAACACCATGTTTTATTTATTTATAGTGCTGAAGGCTGGGAGGAACTGTTAGCAATGGGCTGAGAATGGCCATGTGGAGGTGGGGGAAGAGATGGGAGGCAGGGCGGGGAGGCGGCATTGGAGGTGTATTTGGGATTGTGTTTTGTAGGAGTCCATGTCTCTGGTCCCTGTGGCCGTGGCGCCTTCCGTACCAAGGCAGCACGTCAGCAGAGCAGACGCACACACCATAGCTCCGCCTGGAACACGCAGCGTTCACTGCCAGACGGGCTGGGCAACTTTTCAGGGACCCAGCTTGATATGCCTGGCTGGGGTGGGTTCAGTTGGGCGGGGGTCTGGGGCTCTGATAGTTTGCGATGTTCCTTTTTGCATAGTCAGTTCTTTCCATTTAATGTTTTACCCCCACCGATGCCCGATGCTGCTCTCTTCTTAACTTGCTTCGGTTATTTCACTTCCAGGTTACTGCCAGTCATAGAATCATAGAATATCAGGGTTGGAAGGGACCTCAGGAGGTATCTAGTCCAACCCCCTGCAACTAGTCAGATACTAACCCAGACACCAACTCACAAGCATTCAATAAAGTCTAAACACATTCTTACAATTCTAATACCTCTTTTAACAATACTAACATAGGTGAGTCAGACTGATTCCAGCTATGTGTTTGTCCATGTTCAATTAAGACATGGGGGCTTTTGCAAGAGCTAACACCTCATCTGCCAGTGTCAGAGGCAGGATGGGCAGGGATGGTGTGTCTAGCCTCTTTGCCAGAAGCTGGGAATGGGTGGCAGGGGATGGATCACTTGATGATTTTTCTGTTCTTTCCCTCTGAAGCACCTGGCATTGGCCACTGAGCTAGATGGACCAGTGCTCTGATGCAGTCAGCCATTTTTATGTTCACAGTCTGTATGAGGAATATCTACTCATTTGGACTCGCTGGGAGGCACAGAAATAAACAAGATGTGCTGAGCAAGAAGGCCCAGTCTCAGAGCCCCCAGGGTCACACTTGCCAAAAGCTAAAACTAGGCCCAACCCATGAAAGGGGCACTCCCAGGAGAGACTGTATAAAGGCTAGAACATCCAACAACTTTGAAAACCCGAGACAGCTGCCTTGGGGCCAATGACAGGGAGAATCCCCCAAAGTGACTCCTTTGATTCCGCTTTTCTCTGGCCTTTGGTTCATAGAATCATAGAACTGGAAGGGACCTCGAGAGGTCACCAGTCCAGGTCCCTGCACTCAAGGCAGGGCTAAGTATTATCTAGACCATGCCTGAGAGGTGTTTGTCCAGCCTGCTCTTAAAAATCCCCAATGATGGAGATTCCACAACATCCCTACGCAATTCATTCTGGTGCTTAACCACTCTGACAGTTAGGGAGTTTTTTCCCCAATCTCCATCCTAAACCACCCTTGCTGCAATTTAAAGACATTGCTTCTAATCCTACCCTCAGAGGTTAAGAAGAACAATTTTTCTCCTGCATCTTTGTAACAACCTTTTATGTACTTGAAAACTATTACCATGTCCCCTCTCAGTCTTCTCTTCTCCAGACTAAACAAACCCAATGTTTTCAATCTTCCCTCATAGGTCATGTTTTCTAGACTTTTCATCATTTTTCTTGCTCTTCTCTGGACTTTCTCCAATTTGTCCACATCTTTCCTGAAATGTGGCACCCACAACTGGACACAGTACTCCAGTTGTGGCCTAATCAGTGTGAAATAGTGCAGAAGAATTATTTCTCGCATCTTGCTTACAGTACTCCTGCTAATACATCCCAGAATGATGATTTCTTTTTTTTGCAACAGTGTTACACTGTTGACTCATATTTACTTTGTGATCCACTATGACCCCCAGATCCCTTTCTGCAGCACTCCTTCCTACGCAGTCATTTCCCATTTTGTATGTGTGCAACTGATTGTTCCTTCGTAAGCGGTGTACTTTGCAGGTGTCCTTATTGAATTTCATCCTATTTACTTCAGACCATTTCTCCAGTTTGTCCAGATCACTTTGAATTTTAATCCTATCCTCCCAACCACTTGCTACCCCTCCCAGCTTGGTATTGTCCACAAACTTGATAAGTGTAAAAGAGACTGTTACTGGGAGGGTTTCCCGATTTCTCAGAGGGTTACACCCTGGTGGGAGGGGGCTAGGCCTGTACTGGAATAAGGTCACTCTGTTCTTCACAGTGTGGCAGAACCTAAAATGTCCATTAGCAGGGAAAAATCCTGGGGGGAATCGGCTTGTGGAATGGATGAAAACCCCGTCTGAATTCTCTCACATTGCCCTTCTCGCCCTGACAGGCTACAGACTAACGTCCACGTTTGCTCCAGATCATCCCGTCCTCCCAGGGGGCAGGAAATGGCTGCAATGGAGCTGGCTCAGGTAAGAGATTATCATGGAGCTGATGGTCTCTGTTTAAACCTAAGTTAATTGTATCTAATTTGCATATTAATTCGAGTTCAGCAGTCTCTCTTTGGCGTCTGTTTTTGAAGTTTTTTTGTTGCAAAATTGCCACCTTCAAGTCTGTCACTGAGTGGTTAGAGAGGTTGAAGTGTTCTCCCACTGGTTTTTGAATGTTATGATTCCTGATGCCAGATTTGTGTCCATTTATTCTTTTGCATAGAGACTGTCCGGTTTGGCCAATGTACATGGCAGAGGAGCATTGCTGGCACATGATGGCATATATCACATTGGTAGATGTGCAGGTGAACGAGCCCCTGATGGCGTGGCTGATGTGATTAGGTCCTATGATGGTGTCACTTGAATAGATATGTGGACAGAGCTGGCATCGGGCTTTGTTGCAAGGATAGATTCCTGGGTTAGTGTTTATGTTGTATGGTGTGTGGTTGCTGGTGAGTATTTGCTTCAGGTTGGGGGGCTGTCTGTAAGCGAGGACTGGCCTGTCTCCCAAGATCTGTGAGAGTGAGGGATCATCTTTAAGGATAGGTTGTAAATCTTTGATGATGCACTGGAGAGGTTTTAGTTGGGGGCTGTAGGTGAGGGCTAGTGGCGTTTTGTTATTTTCTTTATTGGGCCTGTCCTGTAGTAGGTGACTTCTGGGTACTCTTCTGGCTCTGTCAATCTGTGTTTTCACTTCAGCAGGTGGATATTGTAGTTTTAAGAATGCTTGATAGAGATCTTGTAGGTGTTTATCTCTGTCTGAGGGATTGAAGCAAATACGGTTGTATGTTAGAGCTTGGCTGTAGGCAATGGATCGTGTGGTGTGTCGTGGATGGAAGCTGAAGGCATGTAGGTAAGTATAGCGGTCAGTGGGTTTCTGGTATAGGGTGGTGTTTATGTGACCATCGCTTATTAGCACAGTAGAGTCTAGGAAATGGACCGCTTGTGTGGATTGGTTTAGGCTGAGGTTGATGGTGAGATGGAAATTATTGAAATCGTGGTGGAATTCCTCAAGGGCTTCCTTTCCATGGGTCCAGATGATGAAGATGTCATCAATGTAGCGCAAGTAGAGTAGGGGCGTTGGGGAACGAGAGCTAAGGAAGCGTTCTAAGTCAGCCATAAAGATGTTGGCATACAGAGGCACTGCTATGGATACCCGCTCCACCAAGCCTTTTAAACTCTTGGATACAAGTTATCTGGACCTGCTGATTTAAACATGTCTAACTTTAATAGCTGCTGTTTAACGTCCTGGTGAGTTCTTGTTGGAATGGAAAGAATGTCATCGTCAACATCTTATGATATGAGTTACAGCATCTGTTTTTCTCCAAATCCAGGAGAGAAATATTTTTTTGAGGACTTGGGGAAGGGTAGGAGAGATGTCCTGGAAGCCAAATTTAGGCTGCTAGGGAAGAGACTGAAATCCAGGACCTCTATGGTGGCATTCTCAGAAATGCTCCCAGTTCCACGCGCAGGGCCAGGTAGGCAGGCAGAGCTTCAGAGTCTTAATGCATGGATGAGACGATGGTGTAGAGAGGAGGGGTTCACGTTTATTAGGAACTGGGGAAACTTCTGGGATGGGAGGAGCCTATACAGGAGAGATGGGCTCCACCTAAACCAAAGTGGAACCAGACTGCTGGCACTAAACATTAAAAAGGTTGTAGAGCAGTTTTTAAACTAGGAGATGGGGGAAAGCCGACTGCTGCAGAGGAGCATGTGGATCGGACACAGACTTCTCTTAGGGGAGAGTCTGATGATAGAGAATCTCCAGGTTATAGTCAGGAGCAGGGGACTGAAAAGTATAATGTAAGGGCTGGATCAGATGTTAAACAGTCACATAAAAAAGAATCTGGCACATCAGAAAAAGTCAGGCTAATAAACAGGGACAAGTTTTTAAAGTGCTTGTACACAAATGCCAGAAGTCTAAATAATAAGATGGATGAACTAGAGTGCCTTGTGATAAAGGAGGATATAGATATAATAGGCATCACAGAAACCTGGTGGACTGAGAGCAATCAATGGGACACAATCATTCCAGGGTACAAAATATATCGGAAGGACAGAACAGGTCATGCACGGGGAGGAGTGGCACTATATGTGAAAGAAAGTGTAGATTCAAATGAAGTAAAAATCTTAAGCGAATCCACAGGTTCCATAGAGTCTCTATGGATAGAAATGTCATGCTCTAGTAAAAATATAACATTAGGGATCTATTATCGACCACCTGACCAGGACAGTAATAGTGATGATGAAATGCTAAGGGAAATTAGAGAGGCTATCAAAATTAAGAACCCAATAATAGTGGGGGATTTCAATTATCCCCATATTGACTGGGAACATTTCACTTCAGGACGAAATGCAGAGATAAAATTTCTCGATACTTTAAATGACTGCTTCATGGAGCAGCTGGTCCGGGAACCCACAAGGGGAGAGGCGACTCTAGATTTAATCCTGAGTGGAGCGCAGGAGCTGGTCCAAGAGGTAACTATAGCAGGACCGCTTGGAAATAGTGACCATAATACAATAGCATTCAACATCCCTGTGGTGGGAAGAACACCTCAACCGCCCAACGCTGTGGCATTTAATTTCAAAAGGGGGAACTATACAAAAATGAGGGGGTTAGTTAGACAAAAGTTAAAAGGTACAGTGACTAAAGTGAAATCCCTGCAAGTTGCGTGGGCCCTTTTTAAAGACACCATAATAGAGGCCCAACTTCAATGTATACCCCAAATTAAGAAAAACAGTAAAAGAACTAAAAAAGAGCCACCGTGGCTTAACAACCATGTAAAAGAAGCAGTGAGAGAGAAAAAGACTTCCTTTAAAAAGTGGAAGTCAAATCCTAGTGAGGCAAATAGAAAGGAGCACAAACACTGCCAACTTAAGTGCAAGAGTATAATAAGAAAAGCCAAAGAGGAGTTTGAAGAACAGCTAGCCAAAAACTCTAAAGGTAATAACAAAATGTTTTTTAAGTACATCAGAAGCAGGAAGCCTGCTAAACAACCAGTGGGGCCCCTTGATGATCACAATACAAAAGGAGCGCTTAAAGACGACAAAGTCATTGCGGAGAAACTAAATGGATTCTTTGCTTCAGTCTTCACGGCTGAGGATGTTAGGGAGATTCCCAAACCTGAGCTGGCTTTTGTAGGTGACAAATCTGAGGAACTGTCACAGATTGAAGTGTCACTAGAGGAGGTTTTGGAATTAATTGATAAACTCAACATTAACAAGTCACCGGGACCAGATGGCATTCACCCAAGAGTTCTCAAAGAACTCAAATGTGAAGTTGCGGAACTATTAACTAAGGTTTGTAACCTGTCCTTTAAATCAGCTTCGGTACCCAATGACTGGAAGTTAGCTAATGTAACGCCAATATTTAAAAAGGGCTCTAGGGGTGATCCCGGCAATTACAGACTGGTAAGTCTAACGTCGGTACCGGGCAAAAAGTTGAAACAATAGTAAAGAATAAAATTGTCAGACACATAGTTTGAGGGAGGGAGGGGGCGTCTGTACGACAGTTCCCCGCATTCAGGCTCCTGGCTGGAGCAGTAACCGCCCCGCAGCACTTGTATAGGCTAGAGAGGAGCTGCGGTGTCTGAGCTTTGACAGTCTGGGAGCTGGGCTGCCGGTGCCTTTAAGCCCCAGCCCCAGGAACCCGCCCCCTGCTCTGGGGCTGACACTCATGAGACCGGAAAACAGCCCGTGCCCCACAGCCCCGACACCCCAGATCTGCAGGCCCAGCAGGTGGCTCATCCCAACGGGCCACTGTTCCCCCCCCCACCCCCTCCCTAAACGGGGGTTTGTCCCCGCACAGGGTCTGGCAGCGTCTCCCCCCCCCCCCACCCCCGGCTTAACCCCGTCTCCCACCCCCACCCCGATTTTTCCCCTTCAGCCTCTCTCCTGCCGCTGCCTACAGCAGCTCGACTCCCCTGGCCAGTAAATTTATGCCCCCGCTCAGACCCTGGCAGCCCCTGCTGCGATTTGCCCCCTTGAGCCTTTTAACCCCAAAGAGGAGGCAGCAAATTGTAAGTAGAAGAGAGGGCAGAGAGGGCAGCGGCGACAGCAGAGGTTACTGGGCATGCGCAGTTTGGGTGCGCATGCTCAGTGCAGCCCAAGTACGGAGTCGGGAGCGGGAGCTGTTCCCATGGCCGGGGCCGGGAGCGCAGCGCGGAGGCTGCTCCAGCCCTGCAGCCCGCAGGGCAGCGCAGTGGGGCCGGGGCAGCAGGGGCGGGGCGGATACGCTCCTGCCGGGAGGGCCGGGCCCGGCTGCCTGGTTCGCCCCTGCCGGGGTCCCAAGCTCCCTGCGGCCGGGCGGGGCTGCCCGGGGCTGCGGGGGCGAGTGGTCGGCGGGCGGGGCAGCCTGGGAGCGGCTGGGTCGGGAGCTGCAGGAGGGTCCCGGAGCGCGGCTCGGCTGCAGAGCTCAGAGCCTAGGCTGGGCCTGGGAGCCGGGGGTGGGATCTGGGGTGTCAGACCCAGGTGGGGGGCCTGTGGCATTGCGGGGAGGTTGGGGTGCGCTGGGGGGGTCAAGGCGGGGGAGTGGGGGATATGTGGTGGGCTCCATGTTCAGATCTGGCCCTGCGGGAGCTTTCGGGGCTGGAGGTGGGCTGCTCCCTGTTTCACCAGCTCCTCTCAGTCTGAGTCCCAGGGACCCTGCGCAGGCGTCTGCAGGACAGGACGGGCTCTGAAATCTGGCAGCTGGGAGGCTGTTTGCAGCAGTTTCTAACCCTCCCTCCCTCCCCTGCTTCTTCCAGGAGGTACCACAAAAGCATCTGGCCCCCCTGGGAAAAGAGAGAGAAGCAGCCAAAGCCGAGGAGCAGCGGCAAAGCGAGGAGCTGCTGGTAGGTGCCCAGAGCCCCCCGCCACTGAGGTTTGCCTGGCATAAGAATGACCTGGTGAATGCAGGGCCCACCCTGCCAGTCTCAGCCAGGGACCCATCCCCACTGGAGCCCAGGGAGAGGGCAGGGTCAGACACGGGGGTAACATGATGCCCTTAGGATGCAGGAGGCTGCTGGGCAGGAGAGGGTCAGTCTGTGTTAGCCCAGAGCCCCTGCCCACGGGCTGTCTGGATGTCACAGTGACCAGGGATCCTTTCTAGCTCCTGCAGGTGATGGGGAGGAAGGAGATGAAATGTGGGCTGCAGAGATGGAGGATTTGGCTCAGTGCAAGTTGATGAAGTTTCGGGGAGAAGTGTCCCTCCTGTTGGTGATGTACAGCTCACCCCAGCCCTGATCCCCTCCTCCCTTCCTGGGATAAATGAACTTCCCATCACTCACCGCAAGAGATCTTGTGTTCTGGTAAATAACTCTGCCACCCGCCCCGAGGCGCATTTATGATTTTCCCTGGTTACCAAGCAGATGAATTTCAGTGTTGATAAATGCAAAATAATGCACATTGGAAAAGATAATACCAAATGGACATAAAATGATGGGGTCTAAATTAGCTGTTACCACTCAAGAAAGAGATTTTGGAGTCACTGTGGATAGTTCTCTGGAAACATCCACTCAATGTGCAGCGGCGTCAAAAAAGCAAACAGAATGTGGGGAATCATTAGGAAAGGAATAGACAATAAAACAGAAAATATCATGTTGCCTGTATATAAATCCATGGTATGTCCACACCTTGAATACTGTGTGCAGATCTGGTCACCCCATCTCAAAAAAAAAACCAAAAAAAAAAACCATTGGAATTGGAAAAGGTTCAGAGAAGGCCAACAAAAATGATGAAGGGTCCGGAACAGCTTCCGTATGAGGAGAGATGAATAAGACTGAGGCTATGGCTTCACGCCGCAGCTTTTAGCAACACGGCTGTGCCGCTACAGCCGTGCCGCTAACAGGCGCACAGAGTAGCTGCTGTTTGTTGGCAGGAGAGATGTGCCAGTGTAGACAAAGCCTGAGACTGTTCAGCTTGGACAAGAGACTACTGGGGGGAGGGGGAGGATATGGTAGAGGTCTATAAAATCGTGACTTGTGTGGTGAAAGTAAATCAGGAAGTGTTATTTACTCCTCATAACACAAGAACTAGGGGTCACCCAGTGAAATGAATAGGCAGCAGGTTTAAAACAAACAAAAGGAAGTATTCCTTCACACAGCACATAGTCAACCTGTGGAACTCCTTGCCAGAGGATGTTGTGAAGGCCAAGACGCTAACAGGGTTCTAAAAAGAACTAGAGAAGTGCATGGAGGACAGGTCCATCAGTGGCTATTAGCCAGGCTGGGCAGGGATGGTGTCCCTGGCCTCTGTTTGCCAGAAGCTGGGAATGGGCAACAGGGGATGGATCACTTGATCCATGGGACACCTGGCATTGGCCACTGTCAGAAGACAGGATACTGGGCTAGATGGACCTTTGGTCTGACCCAGTCTGGCCGTTCTTATGTTCTATGTTCCCCTGTTACTGAGCCGCCCTCTCCCTGTGGTTGCAGAAACAGACGGCAGCCGAGAGGCAGAAGATCGTCTGGGAGTGGCAGGAGCTGCGAGGGTTTCTGGAGGAGCAGGAGCAGCGGCTGCTGGCCCGGCTGGAGGAGCTAGAGAGAGCCATTGTCCAGAGAAGGGATGAGGGCATCTGCAGCCTGTCCTGGGAGATTTCCCTGCTCAGCGAGAGGGGAGGAGAGAAGGGGCAGCAGCCGCTGAGCCAACCCCTGCAGGTCAGGCTGTCATTGCAAGGATCATACGCAGCATTTCTCTAGGCGCTTCTGAGCCCTGGACCCCAAAGCACTTTGCAGAGTGGGGTCGGGGCATTATCCCTCTGGGGCAAATGAGGAAAGTGAGGCAGAGGGAGGGGCAGAGCCCTGCCCAAGGTCACCCAGTGAGTCTGGCAGCGGCGCCAGGGATGGGCCCTGGGAGTCCTGGATGCTGCAGCCCCAAGACCTTCTCTCCTGGAAATGTCTCTCTGCATTTGCTCTTGGAGGGTGAAATCCCCTCCCCCACCATGCTGAGGTCCCGAGCCAGGCCCCAAGGCCCCTCACACTGCAGGTTAATGGGTTTAGTGGGGCCAGGGGCCTTCTGGGTCTCTCGGCACTGAGGGGAATTTGATTCTCAATGCAGAGAAATATCTTCTGCCTGCAAAGTGCCCGGGGAGAAGATTTTCAGAGTGGCGACCTGCCCGCAGGGATTGCTGGGACTGCGTAGGGGAAAGTCCTGGGGGGGGGGGGGGAGCAGCTGCTCTGGGAATGTAAACCTGAAATTCCCCTACTGCCCGAGGCCTCAGTGGTGACCCCTGCAGAGCAGGAGGCCTCCCCACCCAGGGACACTCCCCCTGACGGCCTCCTCTTTCTCCCCCTCTTTAGGGTGCTGGGAGTGCTGGGGGCAGGTAAGTCCTGGGCTCCATTTCCCTCCCCCTCATGGGCCGTTAGGTTTGATAACTGCGCTGAATAGGAAGCTGCCCCCTGCCCTGGGAGCGTGTGATTCTGGCTCCCCTAGTGGCTGACTCAGGTAGGAGACGAGCCGGTTACTGTCTGATCGCTCATGAGGTCACAGCAGGGCTGCTAGACCCAGGGCCGATGGGACGGACCAGGCCTGTTTCCTGGACTGATGTGGCCACGTCACGTATTCCGAGGGTGCAGAATCTCAGCTCTCACATTTGTTAAAGTGAGTTGCTGGCCCTCAGCACCTCCCCAGTGTAAACGGAGACAGCGTTGCCTTGCTGGGGCTGCCAGCAGCCTGAAGCCGTAGCTCTGAGAGCGTGAACTCTCCTGTCCCCTGCTAATGTCATTGGGGTGTCAACTGAAATAGCAACACTTTGATGTCAACATTGAACGTTCCCTGGCTGATCACTCGAGCAGGTGGAATGGGGAGGGGGCAGGAGTGAAACCTTTGTGGGGTGGGAATAGGGGGTTGCTGTAGTGAGGGAAGAACAGAGGAGAGAGACAACGACAAGGAAGCAAGAGAGAAATGGAGAAAGGAGGGTGGGAAAGGCAGGGAAACACAGGGAAGAACCAGCAGGGCCCTACAGGGTGTCCGGGAAGGGGCTGTTATCCTCCTGAGTGACACTGAGTGTGACAGACAAAGACTTGGCAAAATACTAAGAACTAAAATTTTATTTCTGATGCGAAGGGCAGATTCTCCCCTTGTTCCTCGTACGTGGGTGTCCCATGGGGAGCAGTGGGTGTTCTGCTGTGAATGGAGCAGGGCACAGAGTCCTAACCTGATGCCCTGGCCACTGGCCGTAATGGACAGGGCAATGTGGCCCTCTCTGCGAATGAGCTGGACACCCCAGGGTTACTGCTTCAGCTGAATGGTTGGGGGGTTTTGGCGTTAAAGGGCCCAGGCTCATTCCCTGCTGGAGCCCTGAGCTCTGTCTGTGGCCACTGTCAGCATGTAGGACCTGCCCACTCTCTGGTCTGTGTCTCCTCCCTTTCCACATGATCCCCGTGCTGGTGCCCCTTGTTCCTGCAGTAACCCAGCCTAGGGGGTGGCTCTGCCCCCCCCAGAACCAGAGCGTCCCTGAGAAAGCCCCTGAACAATGTCTCCGTTCCCTGCTCTAGTGTCTCCCCACTTCCCGTCTCTCTGGGGAGCACAGGGCTGAGGTGACTCACCCTGACAACGACCATCTCAGGCTGCAAAGCTCAGATCCAGGTTTCCTGGAGTTTGGGGGTTGCTGGGCTCAGGGTCTGGGGCTCAGGCCTATTTCTCACCCCTCCTTTCCCCAGCAGGGAGGATGGGACGTTTCGGAAGCCAGAGCCGTCGTTTGTGGCGCTGGAGAAGAGACTCAGCGATTTCTCTCTGCAAAGTGCCATGCTGCAGGAGGTGCTGCTGGGATTCAAAGGTGAGTTGGAGTCTGGGGGTGGCGTCTCCTCTGGTTAGAGCGACCCTGGCCCTGGGGAGGAGTCGGGGACTCTAGTGATGTCACTGATCCTGGGCTCCATCTCACAGCCCAGCTCAGCGAGTCGCCCTTCCCCATGGAGCAGCCCTGTGGGGCTGGCTCTGTCTGCAGCGGCTGCGTTATCGGCCTCTGATCTCTGTCACCATCTCGTAGTTAACAGCAGTTCCATTAATAAGCAATGGGGATTTCTCCATGAATGCGAGGGACTGAATCCTCACCTCTCCCATCTTCTCCTTCCCCTAGAGACGCTGCGACGGGGGCTGGGGAGCAACACAGGTACGTGTCTGTCTCTGACTGGCCATGGGGAGATTTCAGACCAATAACCATGTTAATGACAGGGGATCGCAGCTTCCAGCACCTGGAAGCTGTGTAACAATGGGAAGGGATGTTACTTTGTTCTTGCACCACTATATTTTCAACTGATTGTTTCTTAAATATTTTAGCTCAACAATGTCACATAAGCATTTAAAGTGTTTTGCAGTTTTTTTAGTACTCATTTTTTTTATCTTTGCTTTCTTTAATTATTGCATTTTTAACTGTCTACATTCATTTTAAGAATTTTATTTTGCAGTTTTAATTTCAGTAATATTAATAGTGTTTTTAATTAAGTTTGCATAGTCTGATTTTAAAGCTTTTTTTAAAAACCACTAAGGTCTTTGACAACTTTTCCTGTGTTTGAGTGGCTGCTTGATACTTTTAAAAAAAAAATACAAAGGCTGAGCTTTTTTTAAAAACTATTTATTTGAAAGTTTGTTAGTATAGTTAGTTTTAAAAAAAAAAAAGACTTTTTTTTGTTGTGACTCTAAATTGGTAATGTATTCACATTTTTAACTTATAATTATTTTAGTGCACTATTTACCTCTTGTGACACAGGTTGTAGCTGATTTTTACACTTTAAATAAATAAAACAGCTATTAGCATCTAATTTGGTTAAAACATCAATTATATATTGTTTTTTTGCATAACCTGCACTACTTTAAGAATGCAACTTTTGTTTGGTTCTTTTAATTAACTTTTTGCTCTAAACTTTTTTTTTATGCTTACATTATGCCTTAAATTAATTTTATTCATTTAAGATAGAATCTTAATTTTTTTTCTCCCCATACATTCCTAGCCATCCCGATGATGATTAATTTCTGGGAAACATCCTCAGCAGAATTATTTGAAGGTGTTGCACTGGAGAGTAAAGGCACAGAGGCAGTGGCTTGTGGGAAAGAGGGTAAGTTTCATTACTAATCCTGCTCTTAAAAAGAGGGGTCTTTTTAGAAAACTAGTTTAACTTACAAGCACTGAGAGACTTTAAGAAAGTCACTAATCACGGGAGCAATGGGTCTCTTTGGAACATATTTTAACTGACAAGCCCTTAGAGCCTTTCTGAGAAACAGGATAGAACTATGGTCAAAATGAAGTGCAAATTAATAAATGTGCATCATGAGAAGAGGAAGGAGCACAAATTAAAATATAATGAAAACAAAGCCTCTCAGAAAGGAAATATATCAGTTTAGTAGCAGTGTTGCCATGTCAGGGGTGAGGTGGGAGATGATTTTCTCTCCCCTCCCCCCCATTTCTTTTTAAAAGTCCCAAAAGGAATAAAAGTAGGTGGCATAGTTAATTTTTTATTATTTTGTTTACTAATTAAATCCATGTCCCTAAGGCCAAATTTGGCCTAGGTAACTTTGTTGCCACGTTTTCTTGTTTACCAAGCACAGAGCTTAGTACTGGCCCTGAATGACATCATTAGCCCCCTTTTGTTTGGACTAATTTAATTTTCTGTCATTGGTCGTCTAGCACCTGTGCATGGCCTTCGTGGCTGAAAAGAATTTAACCTACTTTTCATCAACTTGTTGCTATAGGGTATTGAAAGATCTTATGAACTTTTGTCTTCTTTTTACAGTGAAGTAAGGCAGAGAGTTCAAAACGTGGGTGTTATTGGAATTAACAGTTCCCAGGGTTGGTCCATGTATGTCATTGCTCTGGGCTCATTCACACCATGTAACACTCTCTTCCCATGCGTAGTCAATGCCGATACAAAACAATGATCCAGGCTGGTGTTTCTCAGCTGGTGGTTTGTGACCCCCGGGGGCTCAGGAAAGGCAGTCAGGAGGCTGTGAGATGTTGAGTCTTTCATTATGATCTAAAGCAAAGAAAATCTCACTCCCCAACTCCTGCACTCCCCTGTTCATTGTGGTCAGTGTTCTCTGCCAGCCTCTAGAAATATACAAGTTATATATAGACTCAGCACGGATACATGTTGTATTCTTACTTTTTTAGTAAATGTTCGAGGGTCAGAAAATATTTGGCTTCCAATAAGAGGTACTTGCTTTCTTATTTCAGCTGTGAAATTAGGCAGTTTGCAGCTGTGCACATTAACCCTTTCATTGTCTGTATCCCAGCCAGCGAGACTGAAACCCCTGCGGTGGTTAGTAGAAATGGGGACAAAGCAGAAAGTTTTGATTCAGACTGGCATTGAGTGCTGTCAGCGATCGCAGGAGAGCAAAGGAACCCAGGGATCATTGGTCACTAAGTCTCCCAGGCGGGGGGGGGGGGGGAGAGAAGACAGAAAATGAAGGAGAAATAAGTGGGGGGTGGGAAGGTCACAAGCTCCCAAACCTGCGCACATCCAGTCAGTCATAAAGTCTAAGGCCAGAAGGGACCACTGGATCATCTGGTCTGACCTCCTGTCTAGCACTGGCTGCCAACACCCCCCAGCACCCGCCCACTAAACCCAACAGCTGGAGTGAGACCAAAGTCTTGCAGCCCACAGGAGACTAGACTGTTCTATGCCCCAGGCAGAGAATGGGAGGGACCGAGGTGCCCCAGTGCCCCAGACCCCTGCAGTGGCAGGGTAATGGTTAAGTGAGATATTTCTGGGTAATCCTAGTGAGTGCCCCACACCCCACGCTGCAGAGGAAGATGAAAAAACCCCAGGTCACCTACAACCTGACCCAGGGGGGAAATTTCTTCCACATCCCACGTATAATAACTCGGAGCATCGGAGCACAAAGAGAGAGAGAGAGAGAGATCCACCCTGCCCAATATCCTGTCTTCTTCTCTGGCCGTTCCTGAAGCTTCAGAGGAAAGAGATTAAAAAAACCCTCTAAAAATACATAGAGGGGGAAAAATCCCTTCCTGACCCCTAGCAGTTTTGGCTGAAACCCTGAAGCATGAGGGTGAGGAACATAAT
The DNA here is from genome assembly GCF_016161935.1 of Mauremys reevesii. Lineage (NCBI taxonomy): Eukaryota > Metazoa > Chordata > Testudines > Geoemydidae > Mauremys > Mauremys reevesii. Next base: position 48,180,141 of record NC_052634.1, read on the forward strand.
ACATAAAATGGAAGTGAGCCCCACTTCATGGTCCACTATTTGTCGCTATTGACCAAGCCTTTCAGCTATCACCACTTCATTTAATTTACTGCACCTGCACTGGGCAGACTTTGTCCTGTCCCTGCCTCCGCCTGGTCCCCACCGTTGGGGGAGTTGCTCTCAGGGTTTTAAAAGTAGCACAGTGGGTTTAATGCAGGTGGAAGGGGCTGGGTCTGGGCTGTGATGAAGTGATGGAATATTTTCCCAGCATGCGAGTCTGAAACATCTTGTGCAGGGAAAGGGCCGGGGGAGATCATGATGTGACAGGAACTAAAGGTCCTTCTGAAATCTTCCCTGTCACCCTTCTCACCCTGACAGGCGGCAGAGTAACGCCCACCTGTGGCTCCAGATTGTCCCAGCCTCCCACGGGACAGGGAAGGGAACTGGCTGTAGTGGAGCCAGTCCAGGTAGGGATTATTGCGGGGTTGCTAGTGGGTTCCTGCTGGAGGGAGAGGGGCAGGAAATACTGAGGGCCTGGGATCTTTGGGGGAGCTCAGTCTGGAGGGGGGATGGGGGCAGGAAACACCCAGGGTGGAGAAAGGGAGGGGGACAAGGAGTGAGACAAACTTGCTGGGAATTGTTTAACCCAAGTCCTGGATTCCGGGAACAGACCCATGGGCCTTGGGGGAGGAAATGACCCTATTTGTGGAATGGGGTTGTGTTGGGGGTGGGGAGCCCTGGACAGCGCTGGGGAAACGTATCAGATTCCCAGTGCAAGAACATGAACCTACTGGCCAGAGGCGGCTAGGAGATTCGAAGGAGGGGGTGGGAGGTTACCCACCAGTGGGGCCTAGAGTAGATAACCCCTCCCCTTCCTTCCAGCTGCTGGCAATGGGAAGCCTGTTGGGATTCCTACTGGGGAGCCGACCCTGGAGCCTGCTGGGGGCCCCATCCCCCGTATCAGCCTCTGGCTTGTAGGTGTGTGATGGAGGAGAAGACCCTTCCCCTCTGTCTGCTGTATGGGGGGGGGGGGGTGAGGGGATCTCTAGCTCCCCTCCTGTTTTGCCTCCTGGCTGCTCTGAGCAGGGTAGGGGTGGGACCCTGCTGACTGTCTCTCTCTCAGAACATCCATTTGATTGGCTCCTCTCCCCCATGAATAGTGGGGCTGTGAGTGGGGCAGCAGGTGTTGGACTCTTGCTCTTTCAGGGGCTGGTGACCTTCGAGGAGGTGGCTGTGTATTTCACCAGGGAAGAGTGGGCTCTGCTGGACCCCCGTCAAAGAGCCCTCTGCAGAGACATCATGCAGGAGAACTATGAGAATGTGACCTCGCTGGGTAAGGATTCCCGTCCCCTCCGTTCTTAGAAGGGGAAATGAAGAGTTAAGGTTCATGCCACCCCCACAATGCCACCTCTGCTCTGCCCTGTCTCAGCAACAGCCCATTGAGTGCATTGAAATGGGGCAGACTAGGTCCCTCAGGGTTCACATGCACCTCCCTTCATATCACAGTCACAGCTCTGCCCAGCTGCTCCAACTCCTCCCTCCACCATCCAGCTACAGCTGACCCAGTGCACACAGCTGGAGGCATGTGGAGAAATGCTGGTATTCCCATCTGTGAACACAACAGAAACAATGGCACGTTCCTAGTCCTTCATAGCTATTGTAGAATCATAGATTTTATGGCCAGAAAGGGCTATTAGGTCATCTAGTCTGACCTCCCGTATAAGCAGGTCATAGAATTTCATCCAGATACTGCTGTACTGAGCTGAATACCTTGTGTTGGGCTAAATCCTCCCCCAGAAAGGCATCCACTGCGACTTGACGACTTCAAGAAATGGAGAAACCTCCACTTCCTTTGTTAGTTTCTTAACCTTTGCACCAGACTTACTGAGCCATTCCCAGTGGCTAGCACCAGCTGCAGGGCCAGGGGCAGAGTTAAGGTTGCATTTAAGGGGTGGTGTGTATATTAACTCTTCCTCTTCTGGTTTTCAGAGGTTTAGGTTTAGCCACCACCCACCTAGTGGAAAGGCATGAAGCAGAACTGGGCAACCTGTACTCAGTATTGATGTAGGTTATGGGCATTTGATTTCCTTATTTTTTTAATAGACTTTTTCAGCACTCTGTGTCTGCATGAGAGATTTTCCCAGCATAATTATATCAATTAAGGGTGTGTTATTTTGCATCCCTAACAAACAGAACTATGCTGACAAAATTTTGCAGCTCAGAAGAGGCCAGAGTGGATTTTAAAACACTTTAAAATATTGCTCTCAGCCCTGAAATTTTGGAATCAGGGGGAAACATCTAAGAAACTCCTTCAGAATGCAGGGGGAACTCCTTCAGAATGCAAGCAAAACGCACAATACACCTAGTCTGAAAGTTAACAGTGGTACGGCTCCGACTCAGATGAATGGGTGTAGCTCAGAGGCAGTGGCCACAGCATGTCCTCTTGACCCAACCAGCCAATGACTGTGAGAGCAGTGTGAGGTTCCTATTCAGGAGTTCTTGGGGGGTAGGGGGAAGGAGAGCAGGGAGCAGTGGGAGTGGAGAAGATGATGGGGGAGCTAGTGGTTGTGGGGTGCCACAAGGTAGGGAAGGCTGAGTGTAGTGGGAGGAAAGGGATAGGTATGTGGAAGACTAGAGGGAATCAGGGAGGGATGGGTACCATGGAAGGAAGAGGAGGTGAGGAATCAGAGACAGAGTCTCCTGGGAACAGGGAGTGTGCTGGTTTGGGGGAGTGGGAGCCTGGGAATGGAGAAAAGGGGTGGAGGTCCCAGCAGTGGTGCTGTTGGGGCTGCGGGGATTGGGTAGGAGATCTGGGATCCTTGGAAGTGGAAAAGACTGAGGATAGTGGGAAGGGGATGGGGAGTGGTTGCTCCAAGGAGCAGGAAGGATCTGGTGGCAGTGGGAAGGGGAGGTTTCAGGGAGGCAGATATTTGGGGCCCTCCACTGCGAATGCTTTTGCCATAGTCTCTAATGACTAAGCTCAGAACCAGTGCTCCATCCTTATTCTTCTTGACCCGTCAGCCGCCTTTAATACCACTGACCATGGTCGTCGTCTTGGCATCTTGTCTGCTTCCTGGTTCTCCTCCTACCTCTGTAACCACTTCTTCAGCGTGTCCTTAGGAAGGTCCTCCTCACCCCCACTCCACTCTTCTGGGGGCTTCTACAGGGCTCGGTCCTTGGTCACTTCCTCTGCACTTTATCTCTGGGAAATCTCACCCCAGACACACATTCAGCTACTGTCCGTATGCTGATGAGTCACAGATCTACCGCTCTGCTCCAGACCTGTCTCCTTCTGTCCAGACTGAAATCCCCGCCTCCCTCTGATGACTCCTCGTGGTTGGCAGCCATCAACTCAAGCTCAACAGCTGAAATGTTGATAACAGAGCTCTTAATCCCCAAAGCCAGCCCCCCACCTCCTTTCTTGCTGTTCAGCCCAGAATTAGCTGATGAAATCTCAGAGCCTCTGGCAATATTTGCAAACTCAGATGACAGGAGAGGTCCCAGAAGACTGGAGAAGGGTTAACATAGTGCCCATCTTTACAAAGGGGAAAAAGGAGGAGCTGGGGAACTATAGACTAATCAGCCTGACCTCAGCACCAGGGAAGCTACTAGAGCAATGTATAAAATATTCAATTTGCGAATACCCAGAGGATGAAGGGGTAATCGGTAGCAGCCAGCATGGATTTGTTAAGAACATAGCATGACAAACCAGCCCAATATCCTTCTTTGATAGGGTAACTGGTTTGGTGGCTAAAAAACCTGGACTTCAAAAGGCGTTTGACACAGTCCCATGAGTAAGCTGGAGAAATGCAGGCTCAACAGAACTCCCATTAAGTGGATATATAATTGGTTACACAACCGCAAGCAAAGAATAACTATTATTGGAATGATGTCAGATTGGAGGGATTTCTCAAATGGGGTTTCACAGGGATCTGTTTTGTGTCTGTTGCTATTTAGCGTCTTCATTAACGACCTGGATGTAGGAATAGAGAGCATACTGATCAAATTTGCAGACGACACAAAGCTGGGGGGGTTGTCAACACTTTGGAGGGTAGAGCAAAACTTCAAAGGGATCGTGATAAATTGGCAAACTGGGCTTTAGACGCCAATGAAATTGAACAAAGACAAGTGTAAGGTGCTACAGTTCGGGAAAAAAAACCCAATGCACAAATGCTGACTGGGGGATAACTGGCATGGCAGCAGCACCGCTGAGAAGGATCTGGGAGTTGTGGTGGATCACAACCTCAACATGAAGTCAACAGTGTGATGATAATGCAAAAAGAAGATGCATTAAGAGAAGCATAGCATGTAAGTCACAGATGGTGACAGTACTCATCTACTCAGCACTGGTTAGGCCTCAGGGGGAGTCCTGGGTCCAGTTTTGGTCACCAGTGACTAGACAGGATGTAGAGAAACTGGAAAGAGTCGAGAGGCAAGTGACAAAGATGGTCAAAGGGGTGGAACACAAGCCAGTGAGCAAAGGCTGATGGAACTGGGTGTGTTTAGTTTGGAAATGAGTTAATGGGGGGGATATGACAGTGGTTTTCAAATACTCGACAGGCCGTGTGAGCGCGTGTGGCCGTCCCTCCTGGTCTGTCCCAGGGCAGAGCCTCACAGTCTCCAAGCCCAGGCCCTCAGGCAGGGTGGGGCAGCAAACAATGAGGGGCTTTGCCCAGGGCGAGCACCAAACAGTCTAGGGCTCAGGCAGGGGCAAGCACCAGTCTAGCGTCCTAGCTCGGCGGGCGGTCGACCAACACAGGCCTCCTGGCCGAAGGTGGGTGGCAGGAGGTAGGGGGACCCCAGCCCACCTGACTCCACCGGGACCCAGTCCTGGGCCCTAGCAGTGGCAGTGTAATCCGCCACTGGATCAGCGGGGATCCACCCACAACATCCTTACTTAGTGTCAGGCCAACACTCAGCCAGACGATGGTCTAGTTTCCCTGGGCTACTTCCTACAATCCCCAGGGTTTGGTACCTCTGGCCTCCGTTTCCCCAGGGTCGATGGTCTGTGGCAGCCCATCAGCTCGTTGGCACCTCGACTGGCTGGTGACCCTGGGAGCTTTGGCCAGTCCTCTGGCGGCTGCCCCAGCAGGTCCTCGGTGTCCCGCTCCGGCAGCGGGTGATAAGTGTCTGTCTCCCTCGGCAGCTCCAGCCCACCTGAGCTGCAGGGCCCCCTCCTTTTGTACTTCTGCTTCCTGTCCCGCCCCTCAGCTTCCGGAGGGGTGGAGGTGGCTTTCCTGACTCTGTAGCCCAACGGGCAGGTTGTGGTCCCTGCTGGTCTTCCCCGCTACAGGCTGCCATACAGAGGATGGAGAACAGTTCTTCTCTCTTGTCACAGAGGGCAGGACAAGAGGCAGTGGGTTCAAACTACAGCACAGCAGATTTAGATTAAATCTCAGGGACAACTTCCTAACTGGAAGAACCGTAGGACAATGGAACAGACGCTTAGGGAGGTGGTGGAAGGTTATTCACTGGAGGTTTTCAAAAGGCAGGGGGTTAGACTAGATGACCTTTGTGGTCCTTTTAACTCTATGGTTCTAAGGGGAACCAGGGTTCACCCTTGGAAAAAGCTAAAGCGAGCGTGTCGCCCATTAAGGGTATGTCTGCACTGCGTCTGGAAGGTGCCTCCCAGCCAGAGTCCATGCTGACTCACTACAAATACCGGTGCAGGCGCTGTCGGTTGCGGCTGTAGCTTGGGTTCTAAAGCCAGGGGTTGAGGGGGGTGGGTGGGCTGGATGGTCTGAACTCCAAGCGGAGCCCTAACATCAAAGCAATGTCTCCACAGCCATTTTTAATGCGCTAGCATGAGACTCAGCCTGGAAGGCGGCCGACTCACTGATGCACCTTAGAGGGTGCATCTAAAGAGGGCGGTCCCAAGGGAGACTGTATGAAGGTCGGGTCACCTAACTCCCTGTAAATCCATGACCCAGCCCTCTCCGTTGGCACCCTGTCACCGAGCCTTAGTGGGTCACAACTGAGGATGCCAAATTTAGAACGAACTGCTGAGAAATAGGGCAAACACAACCCCAAACTGGTGGATATTCTTTTATAAGTTTCAGAGTAGCAGCCATGTTAGTCTGTATCCGCAAAAAGAACAGAAGTACTTGTGGTACCTAAGAGACTAACACATTTATTTGAGCATAAGCATGCATCTGATAAAGTGGGCTGTAGCCCACAAAAGCTTATGCTCAAATAAGTGTGTTAGTCTCTTAGGTACCACAAGTACTCCAGTTCTTTTATAAGATAGACCAAACCAGCCACAAAAGTAAACTCCTGTTTCACCACACTGGCTAACAAGAAACATAAAGGCAGTTTTCTCAGGCATTCCGGTTCTTATATCACCACAAAAAATACTGGATTCAGAGATAAGTGGTTCTTTACAACCAGTGTCATTAAATAATAGTTTTTTCTGATCCCAAAGGGCCAGCCACTCCCAGGTGAATATACAACTTAAATCTTACCCAAAAATCATGCTGGTTCCAGTCCTTTAGTATCTAATATCTAAAGGTTTATTCATAAAGAGAAAGAAAGGGGGGAGTTAAAATTGGCTAAGGGAATCAATTACATCCATAATGGCAAAGTTCTTGGTTCAGGCTTGTAGCAGTGATGGAATAAACTGCAGGTTCAAATCAAGTCTCTGGAGTACAGCCACACCTTGGATGGGTCATTCAGTCCTTTACTCAGAGCTTCAGTCTGTAGCAAAGTTCCTCTGGAGGTAAGAAGCAGGATTGAAGACAAAATGGAGGTGTTTCCATGGCCTTTTATAGCTTTTGCCATGTGAAAGGCATCCCATGGTTCTTACTGTGGAAAATTAGAGCAACAGGATGAAGTTTGGAGTCACATGGGAAAGTCACATGTTCATGCCCATTTTCCCTCAGTCATTGCAGAAAGCCATTACCTAGATTCCAGACAGCACATTTACATGACAGTCCACTCAGTGTAGATGGGCTTCTCCCATGATCCACTGTCAACCAAGTGTGTCTTGATGAACCACTTAATTTGAACAGTCCCTCCAAGATGTGCTAGCTAGCTACCTTGAGGGTAGCTTATAAGAAGCACACAGGATCTTTTTCAGGGGAAAAGGCAATACACCGCATTTATTGAAGATACAACAATTATCATATGCATTCAATCACACACACCCCCCCCCACACACACACTGTCCCGCCAGTCGATGTTATAGTTACCAGTCCAAAGTCCAGATCAACCTAGTGGCCAGCTAGTTTGATCATGGGTAGGAGGAGCCGGGTTCTGTCAGTTGCAACACGATCCTCTGGGGAAGTCTTGGCAGGATGAACCCAAAGTTTCATAGTAAGGCACCCTGGTTATTTACTGATTTTCCTTCATTGGGACCAATGAGTTTTGCACCGTCATGTTGTAATCAGTTGTCAGATAGGGAGCAGGGCCAGGCTGTTTGGGAGGCACAGCCTTCCCTACCCTAAAGCTCATTCAGCAGTTTGAGGCTTGCAGAAGAGCCAAGCTGTTAGCTTTTCCATTAGGGCTCCCATCCCTTTCACTTCTCAAATGCCAAATTATAGTCTGCATTTAATTACAGTGCCATAGGGTGATTCGTGTCCGGGGAGGGGAGCTTCATTTAAAATTAGCCACTGGGGGAGGGATCACATGAGAAGAGCAATATCCTTCCCAACCCTACAAAGGGAGACCCCCCTCCCCTGCATTCCCTGAGGCTTCAGAGGGGTTAATTCAGTGGTTCTCAAACTTTTGTCCTGGTGACCCTTTCACACAGCAAACCTCTGAGTGTGATCCCCCCCACTTACAAATGAAAAACACTTTTTTATATATTTAACACTATTATAAATGCTGGAGGCAAAGCGGGGTTTGAGGTGGAGGCTGACAGCTTGCAACTCCCAGTAATAACCTCATGACCGCCTGAGGGGTCCCGACCCCTAGTTTGAGAAGCTCTGGGTTAATTTTATTTAGCACCCTGTGTCCATTCACATGCATGTGCTATTTTGAGCATTTCAGTTTTCACAACATAGGCTCATCCCAGATTCTGGACAAGCTCAAATGCTCAGTTCGTGGAGTATGTACATAAGCTATAGTAAAGACAAACCCACAGTAACTGTCTCCAGTTTGTGAGGGACCCTGTGGAGCCAGTCTCTAGGAAACAGATAAATGCATGGAGGTTAAGTCCATTAATGACTTTTAGCTAGGATGGGTAAGGAATGGTGTCCCTAGCCTCTGTTTGTCAGAGGGTGGAGATGGATGGCAGGAGAGAGATCACTTGATCATTACCTGTTAGGTTCACTCCCTCTGGGGCACTTGGCATTGGCCATTGTCGGTAGACAGGATACTGGGCTGGATGGACCTTTGGTTTGACCCAGTATGGCTGTTCTTATGTTCTAAGGTAAGTGAACCCAAAGTTATGCAGACAGATGTTAGTCAAGGAAGCCAGCAGAGTATCAGAAACCTGGAAAAATCTCTGCCTGGATGGGCTCAGGCATTTGGTCGCAAGCTGAGGTGGTTCAAAAATTCTGGATTTTTTTTTTAGCAGAATTTTTTTATTGTTTCTTTAAGCAATCAAACACAGCCAGCAGCAAATATTTGGCCACACACTTCTGAAACCCCAAACCATGTTCAGGTTTTGGCGGACTAATTTCAGCTTTTCAATTTAAAAAAACACAACAAAGTTTGAAGGAAAGCAGACATTGTCCGTGATTTTTTTCTGCTTTTTAAAAACCCCTAGTTTTCGATCCAAAAAAAGTTTTGATGGAAAATATTTGTCCAACCCTTTTAATGAGCTTTAGTGCCTTTTAGCACTAGCTGATGCTGAGAACCAGTGATACCTTGTAAAGAAGTTTTCTCAAAACTGGGTTTGTGCCGAGATGTGGAAAGTTCATTTTTCCCAGGGCCGCCCGTGAGGGGAGGAGCAAGTGGGGCAATTTGCCCCCCGTAGGGGCCCCCATGAGAATATAGTGTTGTATAGTATTGCAATTTTTTTATGGAAGGGGCCCCTGAAATTGCTTTGCCCCAGGCCCCCTGAATCCTCTGGGTGGCCCTGCCTGTCTCATCTTTAGAATCATCAGTCTGCCCTCCTCTGACATTTCAGTAGGGGTGTGTTGCAGCCTCCTGGCGCCCTTACGTCTTTCTTCAGTTCCTCCCTCGTACATCTGGTTCAGCGATGACCTTCACACTTACCTCTTAACATGTACATTCCTTATTCACACACAAACCAGAATTAATTTACACTGAACATTTTGAACAGGAACATCAATTTGCAACGCAAAAGAAAACAATCATGGCATTCTTTTGCTTATTTTAAAATGCTAAACCTGCAACAAATTGGTGACCCTCAAAGGTCTGTTACTGCCTTGAAATCAGTCCAGACACAGATTCTGGCTGATGTATCTCTACCTATTGGCCCATTAGCCATTCCTTTCTGTTATTCAAAAAGGGTGGCTGGCAGGATGTGCTCAGATCATACACCAATACACTTAATACATGCTACATAATTATTCTTTATTCTTCATTCCAAATTATATAAAATACAAACATAAAATCCCACCACTACATTTGGGGGAAGAGTTTGGGGGAGTTCAGTTCCTGATTTGTATTTGACCTCTCTCAGCACTTGTATTGGTTTGGCCTTCCCCTTTCCATCCCTGTCTGAGGTTTCTGTCTCTGCCACAGCAGGTGATACAATGGTACGTGAGAAAGATGAGCAGAATTCTCAGCAGGAAATGTTGAACAAGTGGATAAACACAGAGAATTATCGCAGAGATCGAAAGGAATGTGTCCAGGAGTCATGAGCCAGGAAACTCCTGTGAGATTCAGCACAGACCAGAAGAGAGCAGGGAAACCATCCAGGAGAAAGTGGATAAATGTATTTCCTTTTGGGAACTCAGACGGACCTCAACGAAACCACAACACAGCAGGAAATCCTCATGGGAAGAGAAAAATACATGCACTGAAGGTGGGAAGAATTTATTTGACTACTCAGTCCTTATAAAGCATCAAAGAATCCACACAGGAGAAAGGCCCTTTCAATGCCGTGAGTGTGGGAAATGCTTCACTAAGAGCTCATCCCTTTCTGAACATCAGAGAATCCACACAGGAGAGGCCCTATGAATGCAGTGAGTGTGGGAAAAACTTCACTCACAGATCAGGCTTTTTCGCCATCTGAGAATCCACAGAGGAGAGGCCCTATGAATGCAGTGAGTGTGGGAAAAGCTTCAATCGCAGCTCACACCTTATTAGGCATCAGATAATCCACACACAAGAGAGGGCCTATAAATGCAATGATTGTGGGAAAAGCTTCACTAAGAGCTCAGCCCTTTCTGAACATCACAGAATCCACACAGGAGAGGCTCTATGAATGCAGTGAGTGCGGGAAAACCTTCAATCACAGCTCACACCTTATTAGGCATCGGAGAATCCACACAGGGGAGAGGCCCTATGAATGCAGTGAGTGTGGGAAAAGCTTCACTAGCAGCTCAACCCTCTCTGAACATCAGAGAATCCACACAGGGGAGAGGCCCTATCAATGCAGTGAGTGTGGGAAAACCTTCAATCGCAGCTCAAACCTTTTTACCCATCAGAGAATCCACACAGGAGAGAGGCCCTATCAATGCAGTGAGTGTGGGAAAACCTTCTCTTGGCTCTCAACTCATGTTAGCCATCAGAGAATCTGCCAAGGAGATCAACACTATAAAAACCTCTAGGGCTATCAATACTTTCTTTTTCTTTAATAATTTTACTGATTCCCACACAGTAACTTTTGAAGCTATTTGAACTGTTTGCAGCACCATTGAGTGGCCCATTTTTGCCTTTTTACAGTTTGCCCTGTTTTGAGGTAGACCAGTTTGTCCTTTCTATCAACTCCATTGTCTCATGAGTAATTTGAGTGTGCCCTTTCCATAAGAAACAAGGGAGCATCACATTTATAGCATTCCTCCTATTGCAAAGTTATTGTTAGAGTCACCAATGATTCAGATTTTATCATTGCCAGTTGTTCTCACATTGCTCTGGGTTGTGCTGAAGAGCAGTTGTATTGGGAACTTTTCAAATTATATCTAAATGAAGAGGAGCAGGGGCAGGAAAAAAAGTGTCATTTCAGCCTCTGTGACACCGGAAGGATACGGGGCGACTCAGAGATTCCCTCCTTCCCCATCACTGCAGAACTGTTACCTTTTGTCTGAGCCATGTATAGTTTACCTTCACATTCTATCCATCCACTTTTCAAAGTGTCATGTGATGAAGCATTCTCCATTGTCTGTACTTGGAGATGATGTTTTGACTTTAATCCTATATCAGAGTTGCTATGAGTGCAGATGTAAGTGTCAAAGACCTGGGAGAGGAATTCAAATGGATCCCAAACACAGTGTGATCATTGGGAGTTTAAATCCCAGGTTCCATCTACTGGTAAAGCCACTTCTTACAAAGTATCTGTTTTGTCCCCCATTATGGGGATGCTAGGATATTAAACATGTTGTAAATAACATAACTGACTATTGAGACAGTGCTGAGTGAAGCAGGTTTGAATGGATCAGAGGAGAATGTGATGGGAGGATCTCTTGTCCTGATTCTGAATAATCAGATATAACCTGCTCTGGAATTTCACTTAACACTTCCATTGTCATGTATTCTGTCTCTCTGTGGTATGGGTTTCTATCTTTCCTGAAGGCTGTTTGGTCACCCAGTTGGATATTAGTTCAGTTTGATAGGATGTAGCTCAGATTTATTGGAGAATTTAAGACAAATGGCCATTTTCTAAAGTCCTCATTTATGATTTCAGCTTTGCTTTCCCCCCATCCCTCCATGATGACAAGGAGACAATTCAAGTGCAATTCTGTCAACAGGAGAGAACTGTCCAATTTACTGGACATAGTAACAAAGACACAGCAGTGATTCTACACTCAGAAATGGTTAACAACAGCAGAACCCCAACTAACTGAAGGAACTTCATATGATCACATTGTAGTTCAGTTGTTGAAGTCAATATTGTCTCAGATGATCTGGGGATAGAACTCCACATTAGGTGATTTTGAACTAGGCAAAATGCCTATGTATTTGGTTCCCAAATGATATGTACCCCAGGCCCAACAAAAGATCTCCCCTAGCTAATCCTGTGTTACAGGGAATGCTGCCCTTCTTGGTGCAGATGTTGAGGAAATAGAAGTGGGCTTTTTGTTGAATTTATCCTTTGTAGGTGTTGAAAATGTGTATAAAATCACTGTTGGAAATCTAATAGCTGCAGAAAAATAGCTATTTTTGAATAGAATCTCCAGCTCTGGTAACAAACAAAGATTATGATCCAGCCCTGTATCCAGTCCCTTGCCTGGAACTGTGCCACCAAATTAAAGAAAAGCTGAGCATGTTTCGGGAAGCCAGTGCTTACTAACTGCTGAGATTTGGAGTGGTTTTGTAAAGGTTTCTACTTCAGAGAAGTGTAAATTTACCCTAACCAAGGCCAAGGATTTGGAAAGAACTGGAGTGGAAAGAGCACACACTCAGTTCTTGGTTTCCACCCCAGTAAAGGAAGCTATGATGACCAATGGCCCAAGGAAAATTGTTTGTACAACTCCACTTACTAGTTCAGTGTCACTGGTTACAGTTCCAGAGTTCAGCCAAGGTTAGATTGAGAAGAGTAACTAGGAGTCTGGACTCAAAAATCCAGAGGGCAGCTTAAAAATCATGAGATGTTTAAAAATGCTCCCTTTGGGGGGGGTAGTGTTATTACTTTCTTGGTTTTTCTGAGACTCTTGGGCCATGTTTTCTGGCTGAACTTGAAGGCTAAAAATGGACTTTTTAAAATAAACAAATGAAAAGGGAGATTTTTGTATCCTCATTAGGCTCCTAGATTGGGGTCTCATTGGGTTGGGCACTGCAGATACCCCATCCAAGAGTGGGTGCCCTAGTTGGGCCAAGCACTGCAGAGACCCTGACCGAGAGTGGGGACCCTGATTCTGCCAGGTGTTATACAACTCAGAGTGAGAGAGAGAGTCCTTGCTGCCAACGCTCACAGGTGAAATAGACAAAAGTGTGGGAGGGCGGTTCCCATTTTACAGATAGGGAAACTGAGGCCCGAAGATGTGCTGTAATTTGTCCATGTTTGCACAGAAAATAATGGGACCAAACTGGGAACTAAATCCAAATTTTCTGAATCGCAGCCTGGCCTTTAACCATGAGCCAAGCGTCGTTGATTGCATGGCAGAGGCCTCAATGGAAATTTTCAGAATGTCTGTCATTGGAGGATTTTAAGAAGGGGTTATACAAACACCTGTCAGGGATGGCCTAGGGATACTTGGTCCTGACTCTCGGGATCCCTCCCTGCCCCACCTTTCTATATGATTCAATGGATCATCCTATTTATAATGACCAAACTTTTCTCTCTGGAATTATCCATTAAATGTTTATTATCCCCCCTCTGTTGCCTGGGGTAGAATGGAAGAGGAGAAAAACCTGTCTCAACAGAGGATGCAAACGTCAGTTTGTTCTCTCTTCATGTTTTACAGAAGCTTAGAGAGAGGAAGACACATTACCTGCCTAAGGTGGTAGAGAGGACAGAGAGTTTATTTCATTTTGGGTTGTGAATATAAGTGGAAGAGTGGCTGTCACTACCACCCAATGTGGGGCTTTAATGCACGACCATGGGATTTAAAGTGTTATGTGCTACCAACTGAGCTAGCCAGGTCTGAGTCTGTTCAGCTGCCCAGTCTCTATGTAGAAGGAGCCCTGAGGGTATTTATTTGCGAGCTGAGGTTCCCTTTCTGACATTCGCCTTTTTTCCTGATTATGTCTCCAGTGAGCAAACCGGAGCTGTCACAAGGCTGGTTAGATGCTGCTTTCTAGACCAGAGAGCTGGGGTTGATTTAGCATGCTGTCGCCATCAGCTGTCAGAGTAACCAGGGTGGGAGGGTGAAATTTAGGATTCTCCCACAAGGGAGAGGTGCTGTTAGACTCATCTAGTGGGAGAGTGTCTGAAAAAGCTTCTCAGCTCCCAGAGAGGGGGCAGACAAGCTGGTGCTACACACACATTTTCACAGGGAATCAGGCCCCCCTTGGGAAAAACTCAAAAAGAAGCCCAGGCCCAGGAGTGTCAGAGAAGGGAATCACCGTTTGCCTTAAGAGGTGGGTGAGGAAACCTGCAGGTCCTTAGATCCCTCCAGCGCCTGATAGAACCATTTGTGGGGAAGGGCCAGGGAAGTGGAGGCGGACAAGGAGAAGGAAAAAGGGCTTGCAGCTGTTGTGCAATCACCATGCTCCCAGCAGAAGGGTCCGGGGAGTTCAGCACTTTGGCTGCTGGTTGAGGACACAGAACTCACAAGATGGCAAAGCTCAGAGTCCCGAGTCAGAATGTGATCAGCTGACACCCAGGGGGAGCAACACCCCTCCCTTGGTCTCTGTGCCAGAGCTCCTATCAGCTCAGTGTCCTTCCTGCAAGAGTCGGCTGCTGAGAGGGTTGCGATGGGTTAAATGAAGGCAGAGGACAATTGTTCCTCATGGGTTTTCTTTGTGTTGCTCTGTGATCCTGCTGGAGGAAGCTGAAGCATGATTTGAGTTTGTTTCAGTGGCTTGGATTGGGCTCAGGTTGTGACCCTGAGTACAGGGATTCCTGCACTCTCTGCTCTTAGCCCCTCAGGGAGTGGATAATGGAGCTGCTTCAGAAATTGGACAGAAAGTAGCCTAAGGAAGTGTAGCATAAGTGAGAAGAAGAACAACATCATCACTCCTTGGTGGTCTAGTGGTTTGGATTTGGCATTTTCACAGCAATGGTGTGGGTTCAATTCCCAGTCAGGGAAAAGTGACTTCACATCAGAAAACCTTCAATTATTTTTCACTTCCAATTTAAACAAATCCATGTTTTTTCCTGGTTCCCCCATCTTCTACATGATGTTGGGAAGGGCTTTGGAGACCATATAAAAATCAAAGCTTCCCATTGACTAGTAACAGAATATGGGCATGTTTCCCGTGTGCACCTGGAAGTCCAGGCTGCATGCCCTTTTACACAAATAGACGTGCAAATTATCCCCCCCCCATTGCTAGCTAGCCTAACCAACATTATAATAACAATAATAGACATTCAGGTTGACCCAAGATGAATTTTTTTCCCAATTTTCTTGCTGAAACAAAACCAAAAAATCATTTTGGGTTAACCAAAATATTTCAGCAAATAAAATATTCAGCCAAAAATTTTCATCCCACTCTTTGGAAGTAACTATCCCGGAGAAACTGATCATTAGCCTCTTCCATTCCTGAGGTCTAGCTGCTGAAGTGTTCTAAGCATGGACAATGGGCCTTTCACCTGTTGCCCACTGGTTACTACCTTGCTCAGGTAGCTACTGATGAAAGGGAATGTGATTTAGTCGCAGACCTACTTCTATCTCTCTGCCCAACTAGGGATGTTTGTTTCAAATTGCTTGTAAAAATACAATAAATGCATTTTGTTGGTATCTAAACCTGAGATCAAGATAAAACATTGTGATTGTAAGTCAGTGAGAAAATCTCTGCTGAGTTCTACAGAAGGAAGGTTTTCTCATCAGGCTCTCACACAAGATAAAAGTTCTGAAGGTTCTTAGAGCTTCCAGACACAGAGACCAGAGTTTTCAGAAGGTCTCGCACTCACCCCTAGAGCCAGAATTTCAGACGAACTCAGCTGCCATTTGGGCAACAAAAATGTTGGCCAGGTTTTCAGAAAGGCTGAACACACTGAGGGCTGAGCTATTTTGAAAACAAAAGGTGGTAGCAGTTTTTAACTCAATCATCAGAAATGCTGCAAGAGCTCCTCCAATTTGCCCATCTCACAAGGAGACAAAACACAGTCAAATCTCCCAACCAACAAAGCTCACATCTACTCCCTTTTCCATGGATATTTGCCTGACAGCTCCAGGGACCCATTCAACAAGACAGGAAATCCAAATTCAGTAAAGTCAAGGGAAAGTTTTTCACTGCAGGTTTCACTGACTGGGAAGGGTCATACAGAAAAGTTTGGTCATTTAATGCAAGACTACTAGGCTCTCCCTTATTCCATTCCTGTCTCTGACATTTCCTTTTTCTCAGGCACAGGGAGTGACTTATGTCTGGATTCTCTCTGTCTCCCATCAGGTGTTGAGATAGTGAGTGAGAAAGAGGAGGAGAATCCCCAGCAGGAAGATGCTGAGCAAGTAGAACCACATGGGACGTTATCAGGAAGACCCAAAGGAAATGTTTCTGGGAGTTGTGCACTGCCAGTAAAAGCAAAAGCCTGTGAGACTCAGCAGAGGCCAGAGGAAAATTTTAGTAGGCTCTCAGACCTTATTACACACGAGAGACTCAACTTGGAAGAGACACGCTACACATGCCATGAGTGTGGGAAAAGCTTCAATGGGAGTTCAGACCTTTTCACACATCAGGGAATCCACAGAGGAGAGAGACCCTACATGTGCTCTGAGTGTGGGAAAAGCTTCAGTCGGAGCTCACACCTTACCTCACATCAGATAATCCACACAGGTGAGAAACCTTATGGATGCGCTGAGTGCGGGAAACGCTTCAGTTGGCGCTCACATCTTATCAGACATCAGAGAATCCACACAGGAGAGATGCCCTGCACATGCTCTGAGTGTGGGAAAAGCTTTAATTGGCACTCACAGCTTATCACACATCGTAGAATCCACACAGGAGAGACGCCCTACACGTGCTCTGAGTGCAGGAAACACTTCAGTCAGGGCTCAAGCCTTATCACACATTTGAGAATCCACACAGGAGAAATGCCCTACACATGTGCCGAGTGCGGAAAAGCTTCAATCAGAACTCGCACCTTATCACACATCAGAGAATCCATACAGGAGAGACGCCCTACACATGCTCCGAGTGGGAAAAGCTTCAGTCAGAGCTCTAGCCTGAGCAGACATCAGAGAATCCACACAGGAGAGAGACCCTACACATGCTCTGAGTGTGGGAAAACCTTCATTGAGCGCTCAGACCTTGTCAGACATCGCAGAATCCACAGTGGAGAGAGACCCTACACGTGCTCTGCATTTGGGAAAAGCTTCAATCAGAGGTCATTCCCTATTAGACATCAGAAAATCCAAATGGGAGAGAACTGTAAGAAATGCCTTGATTAGGGCTGGCCAAAGATTTGTTTTTTAAAAAAATCACATTTGCTAATTCCAATATAGTGATCTTTGCACCATCTTCACCGTGGTCTCTCAGCTCCCCCAGATGAGTTGCCTCTTTCTGCCTTTTGCAGCTCACCCTTCTTTGGGGTCAGTCCTGTGATCTTTTCTATCAACTCCTTTCCTTTTGACTCATAGGAGCGTGCCCCCCTCCAGCCAGGAATGTTCATCAGCTCCAGGTGGGGGAGAGAGGTTTGATTCCCAACAAGCAACACTGAGGCAAAAGCTACCTGTGCCTTCCATCCACTAGGGCTGCACATGGCGTTGGCTACTCAAGTTAGTGATCTTGGTGTAAAAAGACAGTTATAGTTGTAGAGTGGATGCAGCCCAGGGGCAGGGGTTGGCATTAGCTTTCCCCTTGACCTGACCTAAACTCCATCACTTTTCCTAGTCTAAACAAACCCTGAGCAGCACGGTTATACTGTTCCCCCATTTCACAGCAATTGTTAGTCATCGAGTTCCCCCTTTGGAAACAAATTGTTTCATTCCCAGTTGCTCTGATGTTGCTTCAGGTTGTGCTGGGGAGCAGATATTTTTCCTACCATTTTCCTCACTTAAAATATATTGAACTATAACGAAGAGCAGCAACAGGGCAGGGATAGGGGAAAATGTCATTTCACCCTCTGTAACAACAGAAGAAGATAGGGTAAGTCAGAGGGATTCCGTTATTCCCCATCACCATCCCAATCCCTCTGTTGTTCAATTCGTTAGGTCAGTATTTTTTCTAACGGTCTGGGAAGAGGATTCCCTAGTAAATGACTTTTAACTAAGCACGATACCCCTGCATTGGGCTTCCAAAGCAGTTGTGGCCAGGCCCTGCAGGAGGTTGCTCCTGAAGAGATCTCCTTCCTAATCAGGTGCATGTTGCCTTTTATTTGGGAAATGCAATTCCTATCTAGGTAGAGATGGGAAAATGGAAGTGATGTTTCTGTTCAGCTCACCCCTGGGAGATGCTGCAAATATGTAGAAAATGAAATCCGTGTTGAATGTGACATAGCTGCAGAAAGAGACCTATTTTCCATAGAGACCTGACATTTGGTGTTTTACAGGGATTCTAAACCGCACCTGAATTTAGTCCCTAATTTAAATCTGTGCCACCAGATTAAAGAAATGAAAGGGCATATTTGGGGGAGTTGTACCTCACTATCGCTATTGATACGTTGTGTGGTTGGTGAAGAATTCTACACCAGAGACGTGTAAAATTACTCCAAGTAAGGTCAAAGATTTGACAAGAACTCAGGTAGAAATTGCAGGTAGTGGTGGTTGATTTTCACCCCAGAGATGGAAGCTATGGTGACCTGTGGCCCAGGTAAACTATTTTTAGAACCCTGCTCCCTAGTTAAGTGACATTGGACACACTCCTAAAGGACGCCATGATTAAATTGGGCACAACTGTCTTTTACCATTTGGATCCAAAGTTTCATGAAGCACAGAAACAGCTGATTCCTTCAGAGTCATTCCATGCGTATGGGCCCCAATCTGGCTGTCTTGTTGGACAAGAAGCACTTCCGTGCTGGGCAAACGATGGTAGCCAATGAGGGAATGTATCAGATTCGAAGTTCAGACTGCAGGATACTTGAATGCTGAGTCCAGAGTCTCTGGTTTAGTCCAGGCCTGCACAACTCATAAAGCGGCGAGGGCAATATTGCTCCAAAGAAAACAGCTGAGGGTTGAAACCCCCCCGGTCCCACTAAGCCCCCCCCGTGCCGCTGAAATACCCCCCAAATGCCACGCAGCCCTCCCAAAACAACCTCCCCCCCAGCACCGCCCGCCCCATGGAAACAAACCCTCCTTCCCCAGCACTGCCCTGCCAAAACAGTGGTATTGCACCTTGGTAATATGTTATAGCAGGCCCCTAAGGTAGTGTAATTAAGGTAAAAGAAAAATGTCCTTTTGCTAGAAGTAGAATAAGATCTTCCCCCCATGTTGTAATCAGTTGCCCTGTTGAATGAATGAGGTGGGACTGAGGAAGGTGTAGAAGGTCAGCCACTGACTCACCACTCACCTTCTCAGCCCCCCACCCCCCGCTCACCTCCTCAGCCCCCCTCCACTGCCGCCGGCTCACCCGCCCCCCCACCACTGCCTTCCTGCTCGCCTCCTCAGCCCCCCACAGCTCACCTGCCTGCCCGCCCGCCGCCTCAGCCCCCCACCCCCCGCAGCTCACCTGACCCCCCACTGCCTGCCTGCTCGCCTCCTCAGCCCCACGGCTCACCTGCCTACCCGCCCACCGCCTCAGCTCTCCTCCCCACCGCCAGCTCACCTGACCCCCACCAATGCCCTCCTGCTCGCCTCCTCAGACCCCACTCCCCGGCTCACCTGCTCCCCGCTCACCTCAGCTCCCCATCCCCGGCTCGCATATTCACCCCTGCCACTTCCCTTCCGCTCTCCTCCTCAGCCTCCCACCCCCCCCCCCGGGCAGTGATGAGCTGCCAAAATCTTAATAACCGGTTCCCTCCTCACCCCACACCGGGGTCATGGCCCACCCCCGCCCCCTGGGACTTCTGCCCCATCCAACCCCCCGCATTACTTGACACCCCAGGACCCCTACCCCATCCACCCTTCCCTGTCCCCTGACTGCCCCCGTCACCCCATCCAACCCCGTCTCTCATTCCTGATGGCCCCCCTGGGATCCTTGCCCCATCCAACCACCCCTTCTCCCTGTCCCCTGACCGCCCCTGGAACCCCTGCCCCTGATGGTTCGTGTGGGAAGCCTGGGAGGGCCGAGAAGCAAATGGTGGCTCAGGCCCGGGGAGGTGGGTGAGCTGGTGTGGGGAGAGGTTCCCCTGTGCGCCCCCCGGGTTACCTGCTGCGGTGCGGGCGGCCCGCCTGCCCCAGCTCACCTTGTCTCTGTCTCCACCTTGCTGGACCTGAGCATGAAGCCGCCAAACCGCTCCTCTTCCCGCCAAGGCTTCCTGCGCGAACAGCTGATTTGCGGGAAGCAGGGGAGGGGAAAGTGGGACAGGGCATTCAGGGGGGAGGCAGAGTGGAGGTAAGCTGGGGCCAGCCGCCAGCTCACCTGCTCCCCAGCCACTGCCTGCCTGCTTGTCTCCTCAGGCCCTCTACCCCGCCGCCGGCTCACCTGTCCCCCCACCACTGCCCACCCGCTCACCTCCTCCACCCCCCGCCCTTCCTCACCAGCTATTGTGTCATACAGGAGACCTGTGCTATGTAGGGGGTCAGATTAGATGCTCTAATGGTCTTTTGTGGCCATAAAGTCGACTAATTTCTGAAAAACTGCATGTAGCATTGGGAGCAGCGTCTGATGTTTTCTGGTCTATCCAGCTTCCTTCCTAGAACGAATGTTCCTTGAGTGGGGTGATCCACAGGGAGTAGCTCAAACCTCCACAGATTTGGGGTTCATAGGAATGGAGCAACTCCTTTGATTGTCCAACAGGTACATTCCTAGGGGTTAAAGCAAAGAAACAGTGAAAGTATATGGCAATAAAGATTGTTTTCTGTGTGTTTTAAGGCAGGCATTGGTCCCTTGGAAGGGAGGTGGAAGGATGCCATATCTTATACTAACATGCCAACTTTTCCTAAACTTAAGGCTGGATCAGTGGGCCCGTAGCGGTCAGGCCGAAAAATCAAAAGCCATCCTCCCCAGGCCCACAGCCACCCAGGGG
This sequence comes from Mauremys reevesii, assembly GCF_016161935.1. Classification (NCBI taxonomy): domain Eukaryota; kingdom Metazoa; phylum Chordata; order Testudines; family Geoemydidae; genus Mauremys; species Mauremys reevesii. The sequence goes on from NC_052634.1 coordinate 48,200,857, forward strand.
CTCCTCTGCACCATCTGGCCTCCACGAGTGCCTCACTCTGACCAGCTGAACCAGGAAAGCCACGGGAAGCTTCTCGAGGTCTTTCCCTGGTGTGGGCTTGGATGCGAAAAGCACCTGGCCGTTCATCAGCTGTTGCAAGAAGTGTGCAGAGTAGGAGTAGCGATGGGGCTGTACCTTTCCACAGCATCTCAATTTGGGCAGCTTTCCATTCCCCTTTTCTGTTTAATGTCCCTCCCATGGGTTTCACTTGCGGAGCTGTATGACTCTGGCAGGGTGGCCATTTAGAAATCTTTTCCTTGCTTTTCTTTCTTCGCCTGGCCCCAGCGTTAGGACCGTTTGGGTGTTTCAGTGTGTGTGTTTTCCCATTTGGAGGCATTTGGAAGTTTGGAAGGAGCCGAAGAGGAGTCTTTTCACAAGAAAGTTGGCTTTCTGCACTGGTAGGGCCCTTGGCCGTAAAGCTTAGCTCCGTCAGTGCGTCTGCATGGGGTTCCTCCAGTGCCTCAAGAGCCCGTGCTAAACTCTCGGTGTGGGCGTTTGGCTTCCGCCAGTCAGAGTGCGGTGCCTGCGTCTTCCCAGGGCCGGCTCCCGTGAGGCGCGCATAAATTGGGAGGAAAGGGGTAGAAGAGAAAGCAAGTGAAGCTGACTTCGAGTGGTGGTGCCCCTGGGTGGAGTGGTCCTCCTGCTCCTTCCTGTCGTAGGGGTGGGCTTGGGGGGTCTGGCTGAGGGTGGTGGGAGGATGGTGTCCAGGGAAGTCCCAAAGGTCACCCTGCGCCGGCGGAGTGTGAAGCCTCTCCCCTAGGTTGGGGTGCCGAGAATTAAGCCTTCCTCTGTGGCTTGGGCTGGGGAGCGTGATCCGGCATCGGGTCCATTTGGGTGGAGCTGGCGGCCGGCAAGAATTCGGGCCATCAGGTCAACCCTCTGTGGAAATGGGGGTGAGCCGGCAGGCCTGCGATTTTGGCTTCGCAGGCGGGCAGCTCAAGCCTGGCCTCCTGTGAGCCTGGAAGGCAGCCGGCCGGGCTCACCCGTCTCCAAGTTCCTTTCAGGCAGCAGGTGGAGCGAGGCCCAGGGAGGAGCCCAAGGAGGTGTCAGGAGCTTGGTCCTGCCCGGCGCCTGCGCCCAGCAGGGCTCTTGCCCGCTCCCGGCCCACCTGGTTTTGGCCTCTGCCACCCCTAGCAGTCAGCCAAAAGAACATAAGTCACCCTTTCCCTCCCGCAGTGGCCAGCATGGGGCTTGAACCCATGACTTTGGTGTTATTAGCACCACGCTCTAACGAACTGAGCTAACCAGCCAATGCCAAGCCCTCTCTTGCCTGACCCTTTTGGAAGGAGTCACTGGCTGGCGCCGGGAACGATGTGGCCTCCGTTATCGAATGGATGGATCGAGATGCCACCTGCCAAGGTAGGGGAATTAGCTCAAGTGGTAGAGCGCTCGCTTTGCATGCGCGAGGCAGCGGGGATCAATGCCTGCTTTCTCCAGCAGCACGGCAACTGCGGGACCTTCTCTTGCCCTTCTTTTAGAAGCCATGGACAGTCAGCTGGCTCAGCTCCTCCAGTGGCCTCCATCCCTCTCCCCGCTTGGCCTCCCAAAAATCCAGCCCTTGCGGAGCCTAAGCTCCTCCTCCCTGGCCCTTCTCCCCCTTGCCCACAGCCACCCAGGGGCTCCTCTGCACCATCTTGCCTGAGCCGGTGGAAGTGGAGCCTGGAACTGAGCTGATGCGCTGAGGGTTATTTGCACTGTGCGCTTCACACAGAGGTAAAACACGGGGCACAGATCTTTGAGCACAACCCTCGTCCTGAGGAATGGGGCGGGGCTGCATAAGAGAGACCGGCTCTCCTTGCAGCGCTACAGTGGCTCTTCAGAGGGCAGTCCCACGGCCAGTTAGTTCCAGAGTTTTGCCAGCCTCCTTTCCTTGGCTGACCTGGCTCCTCTCTCTAGGGAACTGGCAGCCCCAAACTTCCAGAAACCATCATAGTGAGGCCAACCTGAGCACAGACACCTGCTCAGCACCCCGGGGTTCAGCCCTGAACTCCCGCAATCAGCTACACTCAGCTGCCCACCCAACAAGCGTTACACGCAGGAGCCTTCGTGCCCCACGTGTTCAGGTCCCTCCCAGCGCCAGCTTCAAACTCCGCTGCTCAGTTCTAAGCTTTGGCCACACGGGGGCAGCCTGGAGCTCAGCCAATGCCTCTGGTTACTGGTTGCGTTTCCCGCTCCTCGTGGCAGGTTCACACCCCGCAGGCAGATCTCTGAATCGGAGCCGAACAGTTCCCCAAATCCAGCGCTTTAGCAGCAGCTTTGCTAGGAAAGTGCTGACGTCCCCAAGTAAAGTAAGAGCCAGAGCGCTGTGTCCAGGAGCTTCTCTTGGGCCCCTCACCGTGGTGTCTGTCAGGCGCAAGGAGAAACCAGGGAAATGTTTTCATGGCGTTTAAGGGCAGAAGGGGCCATTAGCTCAGCTAGTCTGACCCCCGAATAACACAGAATTACACCATGACACGTATTGATCCCAGAGACCTTAGATAGATCAAAGCGTTTCAGCTCTCAGGAAGGAGGCTAAACTGGGTGCCAGAGGCAGCGAACAAGGGGCCCCCAAGGCAATGGCAGGGAAGTGACGAGGTGAAATATGCCCAGATGATCCCAGCAGGTGACCCACCCCCATGCTACAGAGGTGGGAGTCCCTGTTCCTCCTGCCCTTAAGAATCTCTGGTGGTAAGTGGGTCCCCCCAGTTCCCCAGATAAGAATCCTCCATGTGGTTTCCCTGGCTTCACCTCCAGATAATAACATTGTGTGGAGGGAGTGGGAGGAAGGTTGTTTGGCAGATATGTAAAGGGGGACTGTGTCTCCCTGTCTGGCCCAGGCTCCTGGGAGGAAGTGATCTCAGTGTGTCTGGCTGTCTCCATTCCTCCCACCCATAAGAATCCCTGGTGTGTGGGTGCACCCTAGACCATTAAGGACCTCTGGTGGGAGGGTTTCTCTCTCACCCTAGTCAGGATCTCTTGGGCGTGGCTTTAATAAAAGAGACTTTGACTCACCCATGCTGGGCTGCCATCATGGGACAGACCAGGTCCTTCTGTGGAGGGTTTGCATCCCTCCAAGGACGTGATCTCAGTGTGTGTGGGTGTCCCTGTCCCTTCAACCCTTAAAAATCCCTGGTGTGTGGGTGCACTGGCCCCATTACAATCCCCTCTGTCTTACCCCCCATGAGGTATCTGGTGGATGTGGGGGTTCTCCATGCTACTGGGGGTGTCTGGTGCCCCTGTCCCTCCTGGTTAATAGTGGAGTGTGTGGGTGTCCCCCAGCTCGTTAAGGATCCGTGTTGTGTGGATGCCCCTGTTCTTCTCATTAAGAATGGTGCAATGGAGCATATGGGTGTGTCCCCCACCCCATGAACTAGCTCCCGTGTGTGGTTCCCCTGCCCCCATCCAGGCTCTGTGGTGTGTGGGTGTCGCTGTTCCTCTTTTCAAGATCTGTGTTGCTTGGGTGTGTCCCTCCCCCCAAGTCAGATTCCCCAGCGTGTGGGTGCTCCCATCCCCCCAGCCAGGCTCTGCGGGGGGGGGCTGTCTAAAAAGCGACTGTGTCTCACTGTCTTGCCCAGGCTACGCTGCAGGGGCTATTCACAGGTGCAATCCCACTACTGATCAGCAGAGGAGTTTTGACCTGCTCCATTTCCAACCTGGGCCGGTTCACCCCTCCTTAGGCAACCTGGGGACCCCAAGCTTCCCTGGGATCACCATAGTGATGCTGAACTTAATGCGGACACCCGATCGGCACAGCCCCCTGCAGCCCAGAACTCCTGAGCTCAAGCGATCCACCGGCCTCAGCCTCCCCAGGAGCTGGGATCACAGGCACCAGCCACGGAGCCCATCTTATTTTGTGGCCTGGCAGCTGGAGCTTTAAACTCTGCTTGGGAGCTCTGTGCCTTGGCCAGACGGGTACAGCCTGGAACTGGGAAATGCTCCTTCTCCCCTCGCCCCCATCTCATGTCGAGCTGCAGGCGCCGCTGTCCTCCCAGGTAAGATCCCGGATGTTTCGGTGCCCCCTTTCCCCGCCCAGGTGTCTGGGTACCTCTGCCCCCCAGACAGAATCCTGGATGTGTGGGTGTCCGTCCCTCTGCAGAGGATCCCGGAGTGTGGATGCCCTTGTCCCCCACCACAACATCCTGGGTGTGTGGGTGCCACTCTCCCCCCCAGTAGATCTCTGGTGGGTGGGTCCCCAGGGTGTGAGTGCTCCCATCCCCCGATACAGGCTGGGGACGGGGTATAACTGGCTCTCCCTGTCCTGCCCAGGCAGTGCTACAGCAGCTGTTCACAGGGGCAGCAACCCCACTGTCAGCCTGCAGCTTTAACCTGCTCCAGGGGTGACCTGCTTCACCCTCCTGTGGGAGCCTGGGGATCCCGAACTGCCCAGAATCACCTGATTGATGCCGCACTTAGCACAGACACCAGCTCAGCCTGGCAGGGAGCTGCCCTGAGCCCTGACAACCAGCTTCCCTCCGCCTCCTGCTGCACAGCGAGGATCCCACGCAAGAGGCTTCGTGCCCAGTTTGCTCAGGAGCGTCCCAGGCTCCAGCTGTAAACTCTGCTGGTCAGTTCTGATCTTTGGCCACACGGGGGCGGCACTAACGGTCCCATCTAAACGCTGTTTGCGTTCGACCCTTCAGATCGCAGATTGTAACCCGCGGGCAGATCTCTGAGTGCAGCCAGATCCCTCCCCAAACTGAACATTGAAGCAGCAGCTCCCGTTGGAAAGATCAGGATTTTTGCCTTTAAAAACAAGGAAAATGTCTACAGCGAGAGACTGAAGAAGCTCAATTGATTTCATTGACTCCATGAATGTTCCTCTGTGTCCCCCTAGGAGTCATGCCCCACTTTTTGGGAACCACTGAACCCTACTCGCTAAGCAGGGGCTAGTGATGCCAAAGCCCAGGGAAAGGGAGAACAAGTGCGGGCCCCCCAGCACTGGAGCCATGTGAAGGGGCTGCAGGAGAGGGGCAATGGCTGGTGGCCCAGGGAGTTAAGGGCAAAGGGGGCACAGGAGGGGGCAGGAGTTAGGGGTGAAGGAGGTGCAAGGGTTGGGAGCACAGGAGCTAGCAGTAAAGGGGGAGTGGGGATCGTCCAGGGGCAATGGGGAAGTGCCAAAGTACAAGCTTTGCCCAGGGCACCATTTCCCCTAATGCTGGTCTGAGCAAACAATTGGAAATGACCCCTCAGTGAGACCAGAACCATCGTGTAGAAAAGCCCCTTTGTTAAGTGGTGGTGGCTGAGGGCTTAGGGAGATGGGTTAGAAAGCAACAGGCATTTGTCTGTGGAGGTTTGATTCTTGCCTGCTAAGCAAGGCTGGTGTGTGGCGTCTCCATGGCTGTACTTCCAGTGTCTGATCTGCCACAGGGAGCCAAGTCTAGACATATTCAGAGGCTCTATGCCAGGGTTTCTCAAACTTCCTTTAACTGCAACCCCTTTCTACCAAAAAAACCCCAACTTACTACCTGACCCTAGAAAGACGCACCAAGCCCCTCTACACTGAGCACAGGCAGAGGAGACAAAGCCTGAGCCCTGCCCCAGTTAGGGGAGGGCAAAACCAGAGTTTGAGGGATTCAGCCCCAGGCACCAACAAGTCTAATGGCAGCCCTGGCAACCCCATTAAAACAGGGTTATGACCCACTTTGGGGTCCTGCCCCACAGCTTGAGAACCACTGCTCTATGCTGATGGGAGAGAGTTTTCCTGGGGGTGTAGTTAATCCACTTCCCCAGGAGGTGGCAGCTATGTCAGTGGGAGAAGCTATATCGGTGGGTGTGCAAGCTGTGGTGTTTGCCACATTTAAGAAGTTTAATCAAACCCCATTTTTAAAACCTCATGTGGTCTGGGAATGGCAAAGGACCTCGATGAAGCAGGGTCTGTCCTTCAAAGTGCTGGAGATCATGATTCCATAGTTCTGTTGTCATGGGGATATTGCTCAGTGTTAGAGTGCTTGACTGCAGTTCAAATAGTCCTCAGTTCAAACCTGCGTGTTCTCTTATAACCCTCTTTCTTTTTTTAAAAAAAAAGGAAAACATTTTCATTTCCATTCTCCATTATGTTCAGGGGCTCCTCTATACAGGAGTGCTTGATATGAATGTAAACACTCAACATTTCGCTGTCCAAATGCATAAAAACCTAGCAAAGCTGTCCATCAGCTGAAATCGGTTTCAATCCTCAAAGTGTCAAATTATGTTTTCATCAGTTAAACAAAGCTATCATATGAATGTACATTTGCAGATACCTCTTCTCCAGGAGCTATGTTGTGCAGAAGAACAAGAGCCACATCCAGCTGCAGTTCAGGAATCTGATGACCAAAGAGCCAATAAATGTTCTGAGGGCTGAAGAAAAATGCCTTCTACTGAGCTTTTGAAGGAGCTCAACCTGTTTCGCTTATCAAAAGAAGATTGAAAGGTGACTTCATTGAAGTGTTGAAGGGCCTTAATGGAGAGAAAAGATTGGGTATGAAAGGGCTCTTGAATCTAGCAGAGAAAGGCATAACAAAACCCAATGGCTGGAAGGTGAAAAGAGACAAATTCATATTACAACTAAGGCACAAATATTCAACACCGAGGATGATTCACCACAGGAACAAGCTACCAAGGAAAGTGGTGGATTCTCCATCTCTTGATGTCAGTTAATGAAGACTAGACGCCTTTCTGGAATGTGTTTGCCCCAAAAGTAGCTCTTGTGTCATACAGGAGGCCTGTGATATGCAGGGGGGTCAGATTAGATGCTCTAATGGTCTCTTCTGGTCATAAAGTCGACTAATTTCTGAAAAACTGAGTGTAGCATTGCGAGCAGTGTCTGATGTTTTCCTGTCTAGCCGGCTTGCTGCCTAGAACGAACGCTCCTTGAGTGGGGTGATCCACAGGGAGTAGCTCAAACCTCCAAAGTGCCTGGCCAGGGGCAGGACATTAGCACAGCAAGGGAGGGGTGTGGCACTGACATCACAAAGGCCTTTTGCAGGACCTCAGACTATTGGTCAAAGGTGGTGGGGAGGTGGTGACCTCACAGAGAGATGCTGACATCAGCCAGGCAGGACAGGGGCGAGGGGCCAGGGAAACCTCAGAGACCCCTGTGGCTTTGCTTCAGCAAGTCTCCTTCTCCAGGCCTCTCTTTGAGAACTGAGAGAGTATTCGGGTTCACGTATGTGAGCGCCAGGAGGAACCTCTTTCGAGTTTTCTCCTTCCCTTTTAGAGATTTTACTAGAAAACAGCTGTCCCTGTTTAGAAGGTAAGAGCCTCCTTGAGGTTTGAAACCTGTTCAGTCTGATCCATCTGGTGACAGTTGAATTCTAGGCATGGAAAACACGAGCTTAAGGAGGCAGAATTTTATTCCGCACCTGGGATTTTGTCCCTTAAAATCACTGGGGACATTAGGGTTTGTTCTTTTGTTTCACCTTTTCCTCCATCCATCTCTCCCTCCTTTCTCTTTGTCTCTTGCTTCTTTTGTCCTTTCTCCTGTTCCCCTCCCAAAACCAGGAACAGTGTCGGGGTGTGTTTGGGGCGGGGGCAGAGAGGGGGATGGGCGGCACTGGGGAGGAGCTTGGGGGTGTTGGGGAGGGGGCAGAAGAGGGGATGGGCGGCATCGGGGAGGGAGCTCAGGGGTTGGGCACGGGGCAGAGAGGGGATGGGCGGCACTGGGGAGGGGATCTCAGGGGTGTTTGGGGCTGGGGCAGAAGAGGGGATGGGCGGCACTGGGGAGGAGCTCAGGGGTGTTTTTGGGGGCGGGGGTAGAGCGGGGATGGGCGGCACTGGGGAGGGGACCTCAGGGGTGTTTGGGGCTGGGACAGAGGGGATGGGCGGCACTGGGAGGCGGAGCTCAGGGGTGTGTTTGGGGCGGGTGTAGAGAGGGGATGGGCGGCACTGGGGAGGAGCTCAGGGGTGTTGGAGCAGGGGCAGAAGAGGGGATGGGCAGCATTGGGAGCTCGGGGTGTTTGGGGCGGGGGCAGAGGGGATGGGCGGCACTGGGGAGGGCCTCGGGGGTGTTTGGGGCTGGGGCAGAAGAGGGGATGGGCGGCACTGGGGAGGGGAGCTCGGGGTGGTTGGGGCGGGGCAGAAGGGGATGGGCGGCACTGGGGAGGAGGAGCTCAGGAGGTGTTTGGGGATGGGGGCAGAGAGGGGAAAGGGAGGTCAGGGGTGTTGGGGCAGGGGCAGAAGAGGGGATGGGAGGCACTTGGGGAAAGGGAGCTCAGGGGAGGTGTTGGGGGCAGGGGCAGAGAGGGGTTAGGCGGCACTGGGGAGGAGCTCGGAGAGGTGTTAGGGAAGAAGAGGGGTGGGTGGCACTGGGGAGGAGCTCAGGGGTGTTTGGGGCTGGGGCAGAAGAGGGGATGGGCAGCACTGGGGAGGCGGAGCTTGGGGTGTGTTTGGGGGTGGGGGCAGAGAGGGGATGGGCGGCACTGGGTGAGGGAGCTCAGGGGTGTTGGGGGTGGGGCAGAGAGGGGATGGGCAGCACTGGGGAGCTCAGGGGTGTTAGGGGGCAGGGGCAGAGGGGATGGGCGGCACTGGGAGGGGGCCTCAGGGGTGTTTGGGGCTGGGGCAGAGAGGGGATGGGCGGCACTGGGGAGTAGGAGCTCAGGGGTGTTTGGGGGCAGGGGCAGAAGAGGGGATGGCGGCACTGGAGAAGGGAGCTCAGGGGTGTTTGGGGGCGGGCAGAGAGGGGAAGGGAGGATCTCGGGGTGTTGGGGGCAGGGGCAGAAGAGGGGATGGGTGGCACTTGGGAAAGGGAGCTCAGGGGGTGTTGGGGCAGGGGCAGAGAGGGGGTTGGGCGGCACTGGGGAGGGGAGCTCGGAGGGGTGTTTGGGGAGGCAGAAGAGGGGAGGGCGGCACTGGGGAAGGGGAGCTCGGGGGTGTTTGGGGGTGGGGTCAGAGAGGGGATGGGCAGCACTGGGAGGAGCTCAGGGGGTGTTTGGGGCAGGGACAGAAGAGGGGATGGGCGGCGCTGGGTGAGGAGCTCAGGGGGTGTTTGGGGTGGGGGCAGAAGAGGGGATGGGCGGCACTGGGGAGGGGAGCTCAGGGGGTGTTTGGGGACGGGGGCAGAGAGGGGATGGGCGGCACTGGGGAGGGAGCTCGGGAGGTGTTTGGGGCGGGAGCAGAGAGGGGATGGGCGGCACTGGGGAGGGGAGCTCAGGGGTTGGGGCTGGGGCAGAGAGGGGAGGCGGCACTGGGGAGAGGGGAGCTCAGGGGTGTTTGGGGGCAGGAGCAGAGAGGGGATGGGCGGCACTCTGGGGAGCTCAGGGGTGTTGGGGCAGGGGCAGAGAGGGGATGGGCGGCGCTGGGGAGGACCACAGGGGTGTTTGGGGTGGAGGCAGAGAGGGGATGGGCGGCAGTGGGAGGGGAGCTGGGGGTGTTGGGGGCAGGGGCAGAGTGGGGATGGGCGGCACTGGGCGAGGAGCTCAGGGGGTGTTTGGGGCAGGGGCAGAGAGGGGATGGGCGGCACTGGGGAGGGGAGCTCAGGGGGTGTTGGGCGGGGGCAGAGAGGGGATGGGCGGCGCTGGGGAGCTCAGGGGGTTGGGGGCTGGGGCAGAGAGGGGATGGGCGGCACTTGGGGAGGAGCTCAGGGGTTGGGGGCAGGGCAGAGAGGGGATGGGCGGCACTGGGGAGGGGAGCTCAGGGTGTTTGGGGCAGGGGCAGGAGGGGATGGGCGCTGGGGAGGGGACCACGGGGTGGGGTTGGGGTGGGGCAGAGAGGGGATGGGCGGCACTGGGGAGGAGCTCAGGGAGGTGTTGGGGGCAGGGCAGAGAGGGGATGGGCGGCACTGGGGAGGGAGCTCAGGGGGTTGGGGCAGGGCAGGAGGGGATGGGCGGCACTGGGGGAGGGAGCTCAGGGGTTTGGGGGCAGGGCAGGGGAGGATGGGCGGCACTGGGGAGGGGGAGCTCAGGGGTGTTGGGGCGGGGCAGGGAGGGGATGGGCGGCAGTGGGGAGGAGCTCAGGGGGTTGGGGGCGGGGCAGGGAGGGGATGGGCGGCAGTGGGGAGGGAGCTCAGGGGTTGGGGCGGGGCAGGAGGGGATGGGCGGCAGTGGGGAGGGAGCTCAGGGGTTGGGGGCGGGGAGAGAGGGGATGGGCGGCACTGGGGAGGAGCTCAGGGGTTGGGGCGGGGCAGGGAGGGGAGGGGCGGCACTGGGGAGGAGCTCAGGGGTTGGGGCGGGGCAGGAGGGGATGGGCGGCACTGGGGGGAGGAGCTCAGGGAGTTGGGGCAGGGCAGGAGGGGATGGGCGGCAGTGGGGAGGGGAGCTCAGGGGTTGGGGCGGGCAGGGAGGGGATGGGCGGCAGTGGGGAGGGGAGCTCAGGGGTTGGGGGCAGGGCAGGGAGGGGATGGGCGGCAGTGGGGAGTGGGAGCTCAGGGGTTGGGGGCGGGGCAGGGAGGAGGGGCGGCAGTGGGGAGGGAGCTCGGGGTTGGGCTGCTCAGGATCCGCCTCGCGAACGCTTCAAGGCCACGTGACGCCCTCTCGGAAACTCCGCCTCCGGAGACAGCCAATAGGAAGAGGAGGCAGAGCCCTGACCAATGGGAGCGCGAGAAGAAACCTTCCCCACCCCACCCCGCCCAGTTCCAGTGTGAGGTTGGGGGCTGCAGTGAGCAGAGCCCCAGCAGGGTGCAGCGGGGCTGCAGTGACCAGAGCCCCAGCGGGTGCAGCGGGGCTGCAGTGACCAGAGCCCCAGCAGGGTGCATCGGAGGGGGCTGCAGTGACCAGAGCCCCAGCAGGGTGCAACAGGGGCTGCAGTGACCAGAGCCCCAGCAGGGTGCATCGGGGCTGCAGTGACCAGAGCCCCAGCAGGGTGCATCGGGGCTGCAGTGACCAGAGCCCCAGCAGGGTGCATCGGGGGCTGCAGTGTCCAGAGCCCCAGCAGGGTGCAGCGGGGCTGCAGTGTCCAGAGCCCCAGCAGGGTGCATCGGGGGCTGCAGTGACCAGAGCCCCAGCAGGGTGCATGGGGGGTGGCTGCAGTGACCAGATCCCCCAGCAGGGGGCATCGGGGCGGAGCTGCAGTGACCAGAGCCCCAGCAGGGTGCATCGGGGTCTGCAGTGAGCAGAGCCCCAGCAGTGTGCATCGGGGCTGCAGTGAGCAGAGCCCCAGCAGGGTGCATCGCGGGGGCTGCAGTGACCAGAGCCCCAGCAGGGTGCATCGGGGTCTGCAGTGACCAGAGCCCCCAGCAGGGTGCATCGGGGCTGCAGTGTCCAGAGCCCCCAGCAGGGTGCAGCGGGGCTGCAGTGTCCAGACCCCAGCAGGGTGCATCGGGGGCTGCAGTGACCAGAGCCCCAGCAGGGTGCATCGGGGTGGCTGCAGTGACCAGAGCCCCAGCAGGGTGCATCGGGGGCGGAGCTGCAGTGACCAGAGCCCCAGCAGGGTGCATCGGGGTCTGCAGTGAGCAGAGCCCCAGCAGTGTGCATCGGGGGCTGCAGTGAGCAGAGCCCCAGCAGGGTGCATCGCGGGGCTGCAGTGACCAGAGCCCCAGCAGGTTGCATCGGGGTCTGCAGTGACCAGAGCCCCAGCAGGGTGCATCGGGGTCTGTAGTGACCAGAGCCCCAGCAGGGTGCATCGGGGGTCTGCAGTGACCAGAGCCCCAGCAGGGTGCATCGGGGGGGGCTGCAGTGACCAGAGCCCCCAGCAGGGTGCATCGGGGCTGCAGTGACCAGAGCCCCAGCAGGGTGCATCGAGGGGGGCTGCAGTGACCAGAGCCCCAGCAGGGTGCATCGGGGCTGCAGTGACCAGAGAGCCCCCAGCAGTGTGCATCGGGGGCTGCAGTGACCAGAGCCCCAGCAGGGTGCATCGGGGCTGCAGTGACCAGACCCCAGCAGGGTGCAGGGGGGGACTGCAGTGACCAGAGCCCCAGCAGTTTGCATCTGGGGCTGCAGTTACCCGCTCCCAGCAGTGTGCATCGGGGCTGCAGTGACCAGAGCCCCCAGCAGGGTGCCTCGGGGGGGGCAGCAGTGACGACTCCCCCCAGCCGGGTGCAGCGGGGGGGGGTTGCACTGACCAGACCCCCCAGCAGGGGCTGCCGCCCGTGGGTTCCTGCAGTCTGGTGCCATTCACAGGAGACCCTCAATAGCTGACCCCACCCCTGTCCGAGCTCCCTGCCCTGCCCCCCAGCCCACTGCCGCTTGAGCAGCCCCCCCAGCGGTGTCACCCCTACCCCCCGGCTGTGTCCCCTGCAGCTTCCCAGCCCCAGCTCCTCCGGTGGCCCCCACACTTCCTCCTGCAGCCTGCCCCATTCCCCTGAGTCCCAGCTTCACCCCCGACATCTCTCCAACCCACCTCCCCATTGCAGCCTCTGCCCCCAGTGCCCCAGCCCTGCTCCCGGGGGGCTTGACCCCCCCCCCGGCCGCTCCACTCCCACAATGGGCAGCTGCTGGCGCTGAGGAAGGGGTCTGGGCCAGGCCAGGTGCTGGGCCGATCCTGGTGAAAGAGAGACGAGCCGCAGGGCTGAGAGGCCCTCCCTTGTCTGGGGTGGGACAGGGCTTCTCCACCCCCGCAGGGTGGAGCCCCAGTCCAGCAGTGCCCCCCACCCCCCCCCCAACAACAGCCAAGCCGGGAACCTGCCCTTCTCCTGCGAGGGCTGCAGGACTCCTGCCCAGCACCAGCCTCCCCATGTCCCCGGGGTGGGGGAAGGGGGGATTCCTTCTTCCCATTGCCCAGATCCCACCCCCACCCCGGGCTGCCCAGACGGGAGCCAAGGGCTGCAGCAGTTGGCTGCTTCCCCAGGGCTCCCAAGGAGCCGCCAGGAGAAGGCACGAGATTCTCCACGGCGCTGCAGCCGTTCACACTGGGACCCGTCTCACACGGGGGAAACTGAGGCACCAGGGAGGGCGAGATGGGCTGCACCAGCTCAGATTGGGAGTCTGGGGAGAGCCAGGAATAGAACCCAGGAGTCCTGGCTCCCTGGGCAGCTCGGGACTCCTCCACTTTGTGAGGCTGGGCGGGCCGTGACTGTGTCCCTGCCCAAAGGCGTGCTGCCACTCAGGCTCGTCCTGTCATACCCCCGACCACACGCGCCCTCCACCCCGCCCACACTCCCCTTCAGCCCCGCCCACACGCCCCTTCAGCCCCGCCCACACGCCCCCTCAGGACCCCTTTGTTCCACTCCCTGACCCCCGCCCACCTCTCACGTCTCTTCCCGAGGCCCTGCCACTTGTGCCTCTTCGCCCCACCCCAAGGCCCCCCGCCTGCCTCTCTGCCGTTTGCACCCCGGCCTCTCCCCACGGCCCCATGTGGCCGGATGGAGCTGGGAAGAGGCGAAGTGAGGATGGGGCCTTGCGGGAGAGAGGACGCGTGGGAGCAGGGCCTCTGGGTGGAGCACGGGCCAGGTGCCTCCCCAGGCCCCTTATACCCACCGCCCCTGCCTGGCTCCCGGCCTCCCCGGCTCTAACCATTAGACCCAGCGGCACTGGGACAATTTGTATAGTGGGAGGTGCTGAGAGCCAGTGAACAAAACTGTAAACCCTGCACAGGATGGAAACCACTTCAAGCCAGGGGGTGCACAAGACTGGCCCCCACTCCCTTCCCAGAGCTAGCAGTGGGACCCGGATACCCTGGCTCCCAACCCCCACTCTAACCACTAGCCTGCACTGCCCTCCCACAGCTGGGGAGAAGAACCAGGAGTCCTGACTCCCAGCCCGGCCGTGGGTGGAGCAGGACGTACTGGCCATGGGCTCAGCTGGGCATCACTTACCATTAGGCTGGATAGTATCCCAGTGCTGACCTCCAGACCCACAGCTCTGCTGGTGCCCCTCACTCCCGACCCGCAGCCCCTTGGTTCCCCCCAGCTCTGCTGGTGCCCCTCACTCCCGACCTGCAGCGACTGGGCTTCCCGCGGAGCTCCCCAGTCACTGTGCTACCGGTGCCCCTCACTCCCGACCCGCAGCCCCTCCTATCCCAGTCCTGATCTCCACACCCACAGCTCTGCTGGTGCCCCTCACTCCCGACCCGCAGCACCTGCTTTCCCAGTGCCGACCTCCAGACTCACAGCTCTGTGGGTGCCCCTCACTCCCGACCCGCAGCCCCCTGGATTTCCCGCTGAGCTCCCCAATTACTGCACTGCCAGTGCCCCTCACTCCCGACCCGCAGCCCCTACTATCCCAGTCCTGACCTCCAGACTCACAGCTCTGCTGGTGCTCCTCACTCCCGACCCACAGCCCCCTCGATTCCTCGCTGAGCTCCCCAGTTACTGCGCTGCTGGTGCCCCTCACTCCCGACCCGCAGCCCCTTAGGCGTCAACCAGCTCTGACGGTGCCCCTCACTCCCGACCCGCAGCCCCTGCTATCCCAGTCCTGACCTCCAGACTCTCAGCTCTGCTGGTGCCCCTCACTCCCGACCCGCATGGGTCACCCCAGGAGCAGGTTAAAGCTGCAGGTTGACAGTGGGGTTGCTGCCCCTGTGAACAGCTGCTGTAGCACCGCATGGGCAGGACAGGGAGACCCAGTTATACCCCTCCCCCCACAGCCTGTATCGGGGGATGGGAGCACTCACACCCTGGGGCCCCTGAGTTGGGACGGAGGGAGGCCCCCGTGCACCAGGGATGCTGTAAGGGCGAACAGGGGCACCCACCCACCAGAGATCTTCTAGGGGGGGAGAGTGGCACCCACACACCCAGGATCTTGTAGGGGGGGACAAGGGCATCCACACTCCGGGATCCTCTGCAGAGGGACAGACACCCACACACCCAGGATTCTGTATGGGGGGCAGAGGTACCCGGACACCTGGGTGGGGGAAGTGGGCACCGAAACATCCGGGATCTTACATGGCAGGACAGCGGCGGCTGCACCCTGACATGAGACGGGGGCGGGGGAAGCAAGAGCATTTCCCAGTTCCAGTCTGTCCCCGTCTGGCCAAGGCACAGAGCTCACAAGCAGAGTTTAAAGCTCTAGCTGCCAAGCTGCAAAACAAGCCGGGCTCTGTGGCTGGTGCCTGTGATCCCAGCTCTTGGGGAGGCTGAGGCTGGCGGATCGCTTGAGCTCAGGAGTTCTGGGCTGCAGGGGGCTGTGCCGATCAGGTGTCTGTACTAAGTTCAGCATCAATATGGTGATCCCAGGGAAGCTTGGGGTCCCCAGGTTGCCTAAGGAGGGGTGAACCGGCCCAGGTCAGAAACGGAGCAGGTCAAAACTCCCCTGCTGATCAGTAGTGGGATCGCACCTGTGAATAGCCCCTGCAGCGTAGCCTGGGTGAGACACGGTCTCTTTTTATACAGACACCCCCCGCAGAGCCTGGAGGGGGGGATGGGAGCACCCACACGCTGGGGATTCTGACTTGGGGGGAGGGACGCCCCCCTGCACACGGATCTTGAAAAGGGGAACAGCGACACCCACACACCACAGAGCCTGGATGGGGGCAGGGGAACCACACATGGGAGCTAGTTCATGGGGTGGGGGACACACCCATATGCTCCATTGCACCATTCTTAATGAGAAGAACGGGGGCATCCACACAACATGGATCCTTAACGGGCGGGGGGACACCCACACACTCCATTAACCAGGAGGGACAGGGGCACCAGACACCCCCGGTAGCGTGGAGAACACCCACAGCCACCGGATCCCTCATGGGGGGTAAGACAGAGGGGATTGTAATGGGGCCCAGCACACCCACGCACCAGGGATTGTTAAGGGTTGAAGGGACAGGGACACCCACACACACTGAGATCACGTCCTTGGAGGAAAGCAAAACCTCCACAGAAGGACCTGGTCTCTTCTATGATGGCAGCCCAGCCTGGGTGAGTCAAAGTCTCTTTTTATACAGGCACGCCCCAGAGATCCTGACTAGGGGGAGAGAGACACCCACCCACCAGAGATCCTTAATGGTCTAGGGTGCACCCACACACCAGGGATTCTTATGGGTGGGACGAATGGAGACAGCCAGACACACTGAGATCACTTCCTCCCAGGAGCCTGGGCCAGACAGGGAGACACAGTCCCCCTTTACATATCTGCCATACAACCTTCCTCCCACTCCCTCCACACAATGTTCTTATCTGGAGGTGAAGCCAGGGAAACCACATGGAGGATTCTTATCTGGGGAACTGGGGGGACCCACTTACCACCAGAGATTCTTAAGGGCAGGAGGGACAGGGACTCCCACCTCTGTGGCATGGGGGTGGGTCGCCTGCTGGGATCATCTGGGCATATTTCACCTCGTCAGCTCCCTGCCATTGCCTTGGGGGCCCTTGTTCGCTGCCTCTGGCACCCAGTTTAGCCTCCTTCCTGAGGCTGAAACGCTTTGATCTATCTAAGGTCTGTGGGATCAGTGTGTGTCATGGTGTAATTCTGTGTTATTCGGGGATCAGACTAGCTGAGCTAATGGCCCCTTCTGCCCTTAAACACCATGAAAACATTTCCCTGGTTCCTCCTTGCGCCTGACAGACACCACGGTGAGGGGCCCAATAGAAGATCCTGGACACCGCGCTCTGGCTCTTACTTTACTTGGGGACGTCAGCGCTTTCCTAGCAAAGCTGCTGCTAAAGCGCTGGATTTGGGGAACGGTTCGGCTCCGATTCAGAGATCTGCCTGCGGGGTGTGAACCTGCCACGAGGAGCGGGAAACGCAACCAGCAACGGGAGGCGTTGGATGAGCTCCAGGCTGCCCCCGTGTGGCCAATGCTTAGAACTGAGCAGCGGAGTTTGAAGCTGGCGCTGGGAGGGACCTGAACACGCGGGGCACGAAGGCTCCTGCGTGTAATGCTTGTTGGGTGGGCAGCTGAGCGTAGCTGATTGCCGGAGTTCAGGGCTGCACCCCGGGGTGCTGAGCAGGTGTCTGTGCTCAGGTTGGCCTCGCTATGATGGTTTCTGGGAAGTTTGGGGCCGTCAGTCTCCCTAAAGAGAGGGGAACCAGGCCAGAAAAGGAGGCATTCAAAACTCTGGTACGAATTGCCAGTGGCACTGACCCTGTGAAGAGCCGCTGCAGCCCCGCCAGGGAGAGCCGGTCTCTCTTTGTGCAGCCCCCTCCATTCCTCAGGACAAGGGTTGTGCTCAAAGATCTGTGCCCCGTGTTTTTACCTCCGTGTGAAGCGTGCAGAGCAAATAACCCTCAGCACCTCAGCTCAGTTCCAGGCTCCACTTCCACTCACTCAGGCAAGATGGTGCAGAGCAGGGCCGGCTTTAGGCCTATTCCACCAATTCCTCCGAATCAGGCCCCGCACCTAAGAGGGCCCCACGTCCAGTGAGAATCCCTTCCCTGGCTAGAGGCGCCTTTTTAAATTTTACTCACCTGGCGGCGCTCTGGGTCTTCGGCGGCACTTCGGCGGCGAGTCCTTCAGTGCCGCCAAAGACCTGGAGTGAGCGAAGGACCTGCCGCCGAAGACTCGGAGCACCACCCGGTGAGTACAAGCCCCGCACTTCCTAAAGCCGGCCCTGGTGCAGAGGAGCCCCTGGGTGGCTGTGGGCCTGGGGAGGATGGCTTTTGATTTTTCGGCCTGACCGCTACGGGCAGCAAGGCCAAAATTCAGATGGCCGGCTCTCCTGTCCACCACGCTCATCAGGAGCCCTTAGTCGACAGGCTCGGAGAATGCGGGCGGCATCCCCCACTACCTCTCGCATGCAAAGCGAGCGCTCTGCCGCTTGAGCTAATTCCCCGCAGCTGGCCTGACTCTCAGGCACCGGGCAAAAAAAGGCAAGGGCTCTGTGGCCTTAAGCAGAACACAGCCTGAAATGGGGAGGGGGGGCGCTACCCAGAGCTGGGGAAGGGGGTCCGAGTCCCAGCCACGCTCCTCGGCACAAACACCAACGCTCCCTCCCTGGAGTGTGTCTGGGCTGAGAGTTAGCCCCTGATACAAGCACCAAACTTCAGAAGACAACGCAGGGATAGATCACTTGACGATTGCCTGCTCTGGCCATTGCCTCTGAAGCGCCTGGCATCGGTTTCTGTCAGAAGACGTGATAGTGGCCTAGATGGACCATCGCTCTCACCCAGGAGGGCCGTTCCTATCTTCACCACTTTCCTCTAACCCAAGCAAAGCCAGGAGCAGGCCCAGCTCAGCAACTCTAGCAGGCTCCCTGGCCCCTGGCCCAGCATACAGCAAAACGACCCTGCCTCCGCCAGGATAGACAGCCACCGACTCCCTCTTCCAGACCAACGCAGCCCTTCCCCGCTTTGGCTGTCTCCAAGCTGTCTGCGTGCTCTGCTCTGTTCCACGGCTGCCATGCTGCCTGAGATCAGGAGGCTGCGAGGTCTCACGGTCTCAGCTGAGCTGGTATCGCGTGCCACCCCGCCCATCTCCTCATTCCCTTCATGGACCCCTGGGATGTGAGTAATTCTGTATTTGAGTGGCTCTCCCTCCCGGCCAATGAGCTTGGCGTAGACTAGCAGGGAGGGAGGAGGAAAGGGATTGTGCTCCAGTGAGAGCTCAGAAAGAAAGGTGCAGGTCCCCCACTAGAGCCCAGCCCAGCAGAGCAAAGCAGGCTGGAGAATGTGTCTATGGGTCTGACTACTTCTCCCATGCTCTTCCATTTGAGCTAACTTCCCCCAGCTGTCTCCAGCCTCCCAGTCAGCGCAAGGGGGAGAAGGGCCGGGGAGGAAGAGCTTTGTGCTCCGCAAGGGCTGGCTTTTTGGGAGGCCAAGTGGGGAGAGGGATGGAGGCCACTGGAGGAGCTGAGCCGGCTGACTGACCATGGCTTTTAAAAGAAGGGTGAGAGAAGGTCCTGCGGCTGCCTTGCCGCTGGAGAATGCGGGCATTGATCCCGCTGCCTCTCGCATGCGAAGCGAGCGCTCTACCACTTGAGCTAATTCCCCTACCTTGGCCAATGGCGTCTTGATCCATCCATTCGATAACGGAGGCCACATCGTTCCCCGCGCCAGCCGGTGACTCCTTCGAAAAGGATCAGGCAAGGGAGGGCTTCCCGTAGGCCGGCTAGCTCAGCTAGTTAGAGCATGGTGCTAATAACACCAAGGTCATGGGTTCAAGCCCCATGCTGGCCACTGCGGGAGGGAGAGGGTGGCTTCTGCTCTTTTGGCTGACTGCTAGGGGTGGCAGAGGCCAAAACCAGGTGGGCCGGGAGCGGGCAAGAGCCCTGCTGGGCACCGGGCAGGACGAGGCTCCGGACACCTCCTTGGTCTCCCCTCCCTGGGCTCCTCGCTCCACCTGCTGCCTGAAAGGAACTTGGGCCCGGGGAGGAGACGGGTGAGCCCGGCCAGCTGCCTTCCAGGCTCATAGGAGGCCAGGCTTGAGCTGCCCGCCCAGCGAAGCCAAAATCACAGGCCTGCCGGCTCGCCCCCATTGTCCACAGAGGGTTGACCTGATGGCCCGAATTCTTGCCGGCCGCCAGCTCCACCCAAATGGACCCGACGCCGGATCACGCTCCCCAGCCCAAGCCACAGAGGAAGGCTTAACACTCGGCACCCCAACCTAGGCGAGAGGCTTCACACTCCGCCGGCGCAGGGTGACCTTTGGGACTTCCCTGGACACCATCCTCCCACCGCCCACAGCCAGACCCCCCAAGCCCACACTCGAGCCCACCCCTCTGACAGGAAGGAGCAGGAGGACCACTCCGCCCAGGGGCACCACCACTCGAAGTCAGCTTCACTTGCTTTCTCTTCTACCCCTTTCCTCCCAAGTTATGCGCGCCTCACGGGAGCCGGCCCTGGGAAGACGCAGGCACGGCACTCTGAGTGGCGGAAGCCAAACGCCCACACCGAGAGTTTAGCACGGGCTCTTGAGGCACTGGAGGAACCCCATGCAGACGCACTGACGGAGCTAAGCTTTACGGCCAAGGGCCCTACCTGTGCTGAAAGCCAACTTGCTTGTGAAAAAGACTCCTCTTTCGGCTCCCCTTCCAAACTTCCAAATGCCTCCAAATGGGAAAACACACACACTGAAACACCCAAACAGTCCTAACGCTGGGGCCAGGCGAAAAAGAAAAGCCAGGAAAAGATTTCTAAATGGCCACCATGCCAGAGTCGTACAGCTCCGCAAGTGAAACCCGTGGGAGGGACATTACACAGAAAAGGGGAATGGAAAGCTGCCCAAATTGAGATGCTGTGGAAAGCTACAGCCCCATCGCTACTCCTACTCTGCACACTTCTTGCAACAGCTGATTAACGGCCAGGTGCTTTTCGCATCCAAGCCCACACCAGGGGAAGACCTTGAGAAGCTTCCCGTGGCTTGCCTGGTTCAGCTGGTCAGAGTGCAGCACTCGTGGAGGCCATGGGCACCAACTTATATGGGCTCCTGGGGCTAAAGCCCCAGGAATATGCACAGTCAGGGGTTCTGCTCCACCAATATTTGGAGCTAGGTTTCTCCCCTGCTTGGAGCGCCCCCCCCCGCCTCTCATTTCCCCCCCCCCGCCGCCGCCGCCGCCAGGGCTGGAGCTTCCCCCCACTCCCCGCCCTGGAGCTTCCCTGCCTGAACGTGAAGAGTGCGCAGCGCGCGTCTCTCTCCCTTGCTGCTGCTGCTGCTGCCACCGCCTAAGGGCTACAACATAATAGCAGTGCAAGCTGCTGTAGTACCTCAGGAGGGGGAGGGGAGTGGAGGGGTCCGTGCCGTGCTTGGCAGCCCTCCTCCCCTGCCCCTACCTGGAGGAGACGCGAAGGACTTCCGGCCAGGAGACAGACATCACTCACCTTAGCAGCTGCTGGGGCTTCCGTGAGTGTTTGACCCTATGATTCCCCCCCTGCCCCCACCCCAGCCCCAGCCCCCCCTCCTGCCCAACACTGGGGAAGGGGGGGCAGCCCCATCCCCTCCCACCGTCCCCCAGTGAGGCTGTGGTGAGGGGCAGCAGGCTGCAGCAGGGGTCAGGGAGGCAGGAAGCCACATGTGAAGGCAGTGCCCCTCCCACCACAGGGAGATGGGGAGGGGTTCATAGACCTCCCGGAGCAGCTGGGGCTGGGGTGTATTTTGTGCCAACGTGCCCGCCCTGTCCCCCCCCCAGCCACCACCCTGCAGCCCCTTCACTCCTGCCCCACGCTGGGGACGGGGAACCCCCATCCCCTACCCCAGTGAGGCGCTGCAGGCTGCACAGGGAGGCAGGAAGCCACATGGGAAGGCAATGCCCTCCCCAGCACTCCACCAACCCACCCGCCACAGGGGATGGGAGAGGAGGCTTCTAGATCTAAGCAGCTGGGGCTTGGGTGAATTTTATGACACCCTGCCAAAGCCCTGCACCTGGCTCCAGAGAATTAAGTCTCACATCTCACTGGGAACTCGACTTCTTGTGCCCAGAGAGTCTCGGCCCCCCTCAGTAGCTGACCTGAGAAACACAGTGTCTGCAAAAGCAGCAAAGAGTCGTGTGGCACCTTATAGACTAACAGACGTATTGGAGCATGAGCTTTCGTGGGTGAACTCCCACTTCGTTGGATGCGTCAGTGTCTGCCTTTTCCAAAGAAGTGCCTGGAGGGCCTTTTTCTGTGTGACCATGTCGCCTAATGGATAAGGCGTCTGACTTCGGATCAGGCGATTGAGGGTTTGAGTCCCTTCGTGGTTGTGCTTGTGCAGTTTTACCTTTGTGCTGAAAGTCCTGCTCCCTTCAGGGCTGGAACCTCTTCTTGGCCGCTCAGGCCAATGCTCTGGCTTCAGCTAGAGCCCCAGGAAGGAGTTGGGGGTTGGGTATCACAAAGGCTGGGGCATGAGCCCCAGGTGCTTCCAGTCTCGCCTTTGCCCTTCCTGACTTGCCAGAGAAAATGGGCGGCTGCCCGGGCTAGCGTGTGGAGCAGTTTCCCTCTTCCAAGTGTGCGCCTGTCCCTGTGCTGGAGGGTACTTGCTACATAGCGTCTTCGGAGCCTGGGTGTTTCTCTGCTTCTCGCCAGCTGGGGAAAAATCTCCTGCCCCACTGCCAAAGTGAGCATGGAGAGTGGGAACGGTAAGAGGCGCCACCAGGGGGGCTGGCCCTGCTTTCCTACCATCTTCTGATGTTGGCCACAGAGCATCAGCTGCCTCCCCACATGCTGGTCTGCGGGTGGCCTTCAGTGGGGTTTGGCATAGCAGGAAGCAGCCTGGCTGGGTGTTTTTGTGCCTGTCTGAAGGCCACACCTAGGCATGGTCCTGCCCTCCTCTGGCCCTGCCCTCGGCTGCTCTGTGGCTTTTAAGCCTTCCCTTGGAGCCGTCAGCACCAGCCGCCTCTGCTCTAGGTGCCCAGAGGAGGAGAGGTGCTGGGCTCTGTGACGAAGTGGGGGATTTTCTTAGGGTTTTCTGTGTTTTCCAGTGGTTTGCATGCACAGGGAGCGGGACTCAGTGTCCCCAGGTGTTACTGGTTTAACGAGGTGAGGGGAGAGGGAGTTTGTTGCTACAGAGGACCGGAGAGGGACTTGGGACCCTGGCTGATGGCCTGGAGGATGGAGACCCCAGTGACTGGTGACCTGGTGACCCGGAGACCCAGCTCAGGAGTCACAGCCAGTTCTGGCCAGTGAGAGGACAATGGGCTGCGGGGAGAGGACCCCGTGACCAACCTGTTCCAGCCAGAGGGGGGCGGAGAGGGGAGGAGGCCCAGGCAACCCTGTTTACCTGGAGAAAAGACAATGGACAGAGGCGGGGCCTGGGGCCGGGGATATCGGAGGCCCAGCTGGGGCAGGGGGCCTGGGGCTGGCGAGGGGAAGCAGGCAGAGCCCACCTGGCTGCAGGGGGACTGGGATGTGCTGGGCTGAGGGAGGCCAGGCCTGAGGCCCTGAGAGTTTCCTGTGCTGTGTTCAACTCTCAATAAACCCTCCTGTTTTATGCTGGCTGAGAGTCACTCCGGTCTAGAGAACAGGGTTGCATCAACCCCTTCGGGGGTGAGGAGGCCCAGGGGGTCCAGAGCGCGTGGACTCCCTGAGGGGGCCCACGGCGAGAGGCAGACGTGCTAAGGCTCAGAGAGGTGCGGCTCCAGGAGGTGGAGGGGCCTGACCCTGAGAGAGAGTGGACCCCCGAGAAGGGCTGTCGCACTGAAAGGGGCACCCCCCATGGACCGCACAGGGCCAAGAGTGGGCACGATCTGTGAGTCCGTGACAGGCAGTGACATCACAAAGGCCTTTTGCAGGACCTCAGCCTATTGGTCCAAGGCGGTGGGGAGGTGGTGACCTCACAGAGAGATGCTGACATCAGCCAGGCAGGACAGGGGTGAGAGGCCAGGGAAACCTCAGAGACCCCTGTGGCTTTGCTTCAGCAACTCTCCTTCTCCAGGTCTCTCTTTGAGGACAGAGAGTATTCGGGTTCACGGACGTGAGCGCCAGGAGGAACCTCTTCCGAGTTTTCTCCTTCCCTTTTAGTGATTTTACTAGAAAACAGCCGTCCCTGTTTAGAAGGTAAGAGCCTCCTCTAGGGAAGGGGTGTCCTGGGGGTGTCACAGTTCGGATGCCAGTGCCCCCCCCCCAATGTAAGGAAGTTCCCGCCACCCTGCTCTGTGTTCGCAGTGCGGGAGAGAGCAGCATCCATGGCAGTGATTTGCTCCTGGCTGCCGGAGCAGAGCAGCAGGCTCAGCTGTCAGAACTTCCCAGAGCGATGAAAGGGGAGGGGCCCATGGCTCTGTAGCAGGAATGCAGGGCAGGCGAGTTCACGGCGGGCATTGTGGGATACTGGCAGAGGCCAGTTATGGTGATATAATGAACAGCAGCGTCTACACTGACACTCTGCCACTTTAAGTTTGCTGCAAAAAGGTCATCGAAGTGGTTTTATTTGGTCACCAAAACAGGGCAGTTTTGTCACCAGATGTGGCATTGCAGTGCCAACCGAGGGAGTATAGTGTGTTTTTCACACACCTGAGCAATATAATTCTGCTGAAATAACTTTGTAGTGCAGACCTGGCCAAAGATTCACACACACACACAGCTTGCAAGAAAAACCTCACCTGCTGCTCTGCTTTGTGGGGCCCAGGTGGGGATGCAGGGAGTCAGGTGTGAGCAGACACTTTACTTTAGCCACAGGCAGGCACCATGGTTTAGCTGGTTAAAGTACCTGTTTTGTAAACAGGAGATGCTGGGTTCAACTCCCAGTGGTGCCTTGTTGAGATGCTTTTAGAGCACCTGGTATTAGCTACTGTCAGAAGATAAAATACAGAGCTAGATGGACCTTTGGTCTAGTCCAGTGTGGTTTTTCTTATGGTTTAAATTACACTCACTGGCACTGATGATAGAGTTCCTGAAAGTTTGGGAGTTAAGAGCTGATAGGTCAGTGGTCCAAGCCCCACACGGATGGCCCCCTCCTTCTGGGACAGGGATGGGTCTGAGCTCTTGCACCAAATGCTCATTGTGGCTGCCAGAATCTGTGGGCAGCTCATTTAGTTTGCACCTAGGGTTGAGTCCTTGATTCACATATCAAGGATAACAACCCTTTGTTTCTCCTGCCCCAATAACAAGGAGACTGGGAATCCAACACCAGCCACAAGTGATCATTTCGGCAAGCAACCCAAGCTATTTCCAACATACTGTGAAATCCACATGCAGACTCATACACGAAACCTTGCAAGAAAATCTTCCTGAGGGGGTCTGAAGCACCTGCTGCTGGAGGGAAGGAGGGAGCCATGGGTTGGGATTGAGGAGCAGCTTGAGGAGGAGGGGCCTGTGGGTTGGTTCTGAGGGGCACTGGGAATAGGAGGGGGCTGTGGGTTGGGACAGAGGAGAAGGGTGAAGAGGAGCAGGCTCCGGTTGGGAGTGAGGAGCAGTGAGCATAGGAGGGACTGAGGGTTGGGACTGAGGGGCACTGGGAAAAGAGGGGACATGGGTTTGGGCTGAAGAGCATCTTCATTTGGGGATCCAGCAGGACAGGGGAAGGCAGCGGGTGATTCTAATTCCTTAGGGATATTCTGTGTGTTTGTCTGTAGGGAAGGAACATGCTCTATGCCCAGAGGCCTTTATTCCTCCAGGCTGCAAGGACAGAGGGGATGTCAAGGAGTTGTTCCTTCAATCCCCCCCACACAAAGGCCCTTCTTAGGAAAGGAAAATCCTGAAGAGAAAGAGTAACACCAAAGAAGACTCCAGAAAGTCAGATTTTTACAATCATAGTGAGAAATTTATCACCTGACCAGGGACTTGAACCCTGGACCCTCAGATTAAAAGTCTGATGCTCTGCCAAATGAGCTAGCCAGGCTCACACAGGAAAAGTGCAAGTTGGTGCAGAGGTGAAGCTAGTCAAGAAAAAGCAAGCAGGAAACAATTGGGAAACCTGCTGCTCTCTCTCTTCCCAGCCCTGGCCTGGCTGGGTATTAGTGCTGGTTAAAAAGACGGGAAAATATCGGCATCTATCAGCCTTTCATAGCTGTACAAGACTCAGGCACAATACAGAGGTGCCCATCTGCAAGTGCCGAATGGTTGGATTGGCTAATGCAACCTGTAGACGTCCAGGGCACACTGGGATATCGAGCCAAGTGTCCATCACCATCATCATTTCGAAGGGATAATGATAATGATGGGAAGGTTCACAACTGACTCAGCAGTTACATACAAAGGTGCAAGTTTGGCAGTTACATTGGGAAATTCTGGCTCCTTCTCAGGCTCAGGTTGGCCACCCCGGTCTAGATGTAGAAGTTACAACATTTAAACTTGAAAGAGGGGCCAATTTCCCCATCATTTCACACCTTTACATCCAAACACAATGACTTTCTGAATGAACCCTCCTCGTTCAGCCAGAAGATCTTGGGGTGGTTGTAGGAGTCACTGGATAAATTTCTCTGGACTCTGTTCTGAATCAGGTCAGAGCAGAGGTACCTAACGATCTAGTCTGGCTGTAAAATCTATATATCAACACCAAATATGGTGTGAAATTAATCCTCAGAAACGGCTGTTCCCCACCCAGACCCCAGCAAAGGGCTCTCCAAGGAAGGGGGCTGTTGAGGAAGGAAAGAAGAAAGACGTCCTTCTCTCCCTGGAGGGACTGGGCTCTGCGCTTTGGACAGAAAGGAGGGGAAGCAAATGGTCACATGATGGCAGCAGAACCTAAGAAATGAAACACAACAGGCTTCTGAGCACGTTGCTTCTGAACAGTGAATGAACCTGACTCCCGTACCATGAAAAGCCAAAAAGCCATTTCTTTCTATGCCCGGGAGAAAAGAGTTCCAATCATTCCTGCCCGTTTACTTTTGAATTATTTTACATTATAAAGAAAATTGTAACAAAATTAGTCTGAACTTGAGCTGCCTGTTATTAAAAGCTGGTTCCCAATTCAGTTCCAACTGCCCTGCTAGAAACACCCCCAGGAAGAGGAAAAAGAGAAACCCCCACTGGGCACTGCCCTTGGCGCCAGGCTGCTGTCCTGGGGTGCGGGTGGGGACTGATTGTTTGCTGGTGAGGATGGAGCCAGTAGAGGCCTCTGGTGCTCTGCTCCTAGCATCTGCCCGGCCCAGGCTGTCCTCTGCCTCAGCTGCTGCTCCCGGCCTGCTCTAGAGTCAAACATGCAGGGCCCCCAGGGGAACAGAGGCCGGGACAGGGCAGCAGCCTGGGTTGGGCTGGGAAGATGCTGGGAGTTCTCGTTCCCTGAGAACTGGCCTGGCTCCCTTCTCAACAGCAAACAAATCAATTCCACGTCCCCTCCCCAGAAAAACCAGCCTGGAGCCAAGGGCAGCAGGGGACGATTCCCTCTAGTTCCCACCAAGGCAGGAGAGAATCCAGGGCCTTTATATCAGAGCTTATGGAACTGACGTGGGGAAACCAGCCTTTAATAACAGGCAGTTCCAGTTTAAGCTCAGTGTTTTTAACAATTTCTACAACATTAAATAACCCTTCAGTCCTAGTGTCACCATCCATAAAATTGCTTCAGCCTTACAGGTTCCCAAGTGCAAAACTAAACATCTCTTCAAATCCAAGGGAGTGGAGATCAGTCAGTGTTGAGAGTCATCCCACATAAAAGAACCATGTTGTGGTACATACTGGCCCCATCATGTGGCCATCGCCTTTCCCTCCTCTCTGTTAAAACTTTTAGTATTTTGCACAGAAACCTTCTTCCCTCAGGAGAGACTTGGGAACCAGGACTGCCAGCCAGACAAAAACTTTTAAGAGGAGGCGTAACCTGTCAAAAAATGATCTCCCCTCTTCAGTTCAGTGACAGCCTGAAATGTTACTTGTCCCGGCAGAGCTGGAGGATTGAAAGCAGCTACATCAAACCCCTGTGTAGCTAGCAGGAATGAACATAAACACTCCCTGGTATCTGAAGAGATATTTAGTTTTACCCTTGGTAAACTACAAGACTAAAGGGAAAGGCAGTGGTGCCAAATATATAGAGTGAAACACAGAACAATCGTCATGGTTATGCCCATAGTGACTGCAAAATCTTTCTATATACTTATTATTATTTTCTCTGGTGTCTAGAGATTGACCAAGAAATTTGGCTCTTGATAAAATAATCAACTACCCTCGGTTAATGCAATGGACTAGAAATTGACTGGGGTCTCTCCACACAGATTCAAATCCTGCCAGCTACAGATCCATTAGTATATTGTAATTACTGTTGTCTTAGTGCCTGAGCATCCACAGAGCCAAATCTGGTCTTGCTCTGAGGCTGTCTACACTTAAAATGCTGCTCTAGCACTGTGGAGAAGACAGTTACTACAGTGAGGGGAGGGGTTTTCCATTCCTGTAATAGCTACATTCACAGAACAATCTTTCCTTTCATTTAGCACTATCTAACCATGGCTTAGGTCAGCTTAATTATACTGGTTCTGGGGTTTTTCACACCCTGAAAGACGTACTTGTTAGAGGGTTTATCCCATCACCCTCCCATTTCCTGGTCCTTCTCGCGTGACCAGAGAGCAGCAATGCACGAAGCTCAAAGGTGCAAACAATTCAGTGTTTATTGGGATAAACTTCCAGCAAGCAATGATTCCAATTTCCTTCCTCAGTATCCCCCTTCCCAGCTCTGACACCACAGAGCCTTGCCTGTGTCCCTGTTCCCCTTCGCTGTTCCTATTCCCCTTAGCAAAACATAATTCTAATTCCTCTAATCCCATTCCCCCCCCCTTACTTCCTGATTGACTGCAGACTATATAGTAAAACTGGAGTTCTGCTTAGCTATGCCTTAACCAATCATTTTACTGAAATGTAACTAACCAATCCTAACAGTGTAACATGATTATCTAACCAATTATAGCCCAGCACCTTAATTGGTTTACACCCAACAATTTAATTATACAGCAGACAGAAAGAATCACAGCACCAGACAGAGATTATACA
The DNA here is from genome assembly GCF_016161935.1 of Mauremys reevesii. Taxonomy (NCBI): domain Eukaryota; kingdom Metazoa; phylum Chordata; order Testudines; family Geoemydidae; genus Mauremys; species Mauremys reevesii. Next base: position 48,228,918 of record NC_052634.1, read on the forward strand.
GACAAGCAATAGGAAAGTGGGGACTACAGTGATAGAACAACACAGAAATGAGGATTTCACACCCCAGCTATTGATCAGTGAGTTGTTCCTAGACAGGATGCTATCATGGTAGAGGTTGTGGGTGCTGGTTGCTTAACTGTCTGGCCCACAGGGCAGGATTTTGAGGTTCACCATTACTGTCTCAGAATGCCAGCACCCATCTTTTGTTCACTTAAAATGCGAGCAGGGAGATTCCAACACCACAGAACTCATGGAGCTCCAGGAAACGTGTAACTTTAGGTCCGGGTGAGTGTGTCTAAAAATCAGCTGTGCTGGAGAAGGTCTCTAGGAGTTGAAAGAGATGTGCCGTCTCGACCGCCCTAAAGAGTTCATCAACTATTAATGAAAACTAGGGTTGATAAGTCATGTTTTTTGTAGCAGCAGGATGGTGGACTGGTCTAAAGTGCCAGTTTTAAGACTCTTTTTTCCCTATCTCTTGGGTGTTCTGGTCTCTGCATAGAGACGTAGTTTCAAATCCCACTCCTGACATGACCATCTGGAAAAAATAACCTCACTTCAATCTCCTGTGCAACAATAGAACCCCATTTGCTTAGCTTTTCTATTCCAGTAGTTGTGAGAGAAGCTCCAAACCAGGGGGAAACAGGGCCTGTTCTCTCGACCGATCAAGTTTTGTCTTCCTTCATTCCAAGCCCTTTCCTCAGATACATCCGTATTTCCCACACTATTTTGTTTAATGTTCTTTGCTTTTATGAAACTTTAGGCTCATCATTTAATTGCCACACAACTGTACTTATGAAGTGAAGTGAAACACAATATTTTTTGGATATTCTTGCAGAGGAGTTTTGCTTTCTGACCTGGAATTGAACAGGGGCTGCCCGAGGGGGACAATGCTGCTCCCTTTTCTTGGCTCATCCAAAAAAACATAAGTTTGTGGTACCCTTTGTTTCCCTGTTCTTCAAACACCTGTCGGGGTGGCCTAGGGATACTTGGCCCTGACTCTCGGCTACCCAGCTACAAAAGCAATTTCTCCTCCCTTGATGCTCACACCTCAACTGCTAGAAGAGGGCCTTATCCTCCCTGATTGAACTAACCTCGTTATCTCTAGACTGATTCTTGCCTGGATATTTATACCTGCCCCTGGAAATTTCTGCCACATGCGTCTGATGAAGTGGGTATTCACCCATGAAAGCTCCTGCTCCAATATGTCTGTTACTCTGTAAGGTGCCACAGGACTCTCTGTCTTTTTGAGGCGAGTGCAGCTGGCTTCGGATGGTGCTGACGATGGATAGAAAAAAGGCTGGAGTCAATGACTGATGAGACCACAGAAGGGGAAGGGGAATGGCAGCCCCACAGAAGGTCCTGGGTGCTCCGATGCCCCAGTTATTGCACCCTGGCCTGTCGTAGAGAGAGAAAAGACACAGAGGGACCCAGCCCCCCCTACAGTGATCCCATGGACAAGAACCTGGCTGGGAGTGGGGTGAAAGCTCCCTGTGGGCAAAGGGGAGCTGAAATCCCTCAGTGTCCTGGAATGTAAGTAATGGAAGCTTCAAACCCTGCATGGGTGTGGGCTGAGGTGCATCAGCAGAAGGTTGGACTGGACATGGGAGGCAGGTTTGTATAATTTTTGGTGATGCTCAGAATGGGACCAAGTCCTGCCCCACACACACTTGCCTAAGGCTCTGGGAGGGAGTTTGGGTGAGGGAGGGAGAGGGGCTGGGCTCTGGGAGAGAGTTTGGGTGCAGAGTCTGGGTTCAGTCTGGGGGCTGGGGTGCAGGAGGGTGTGTGGGGAGCAGGGTCTTGGAAGGAGTTTTGGTGTGGGGTCTGGGTTGGGGCAGGGGGTTGGGGATGCAGGAGATGGTGAGGGGTGCAGCATTTACCTCGGGCATCTCCCAAAAGCAACCTACACCCCACCCCACCATGGCAGCAGCCCGTAAGCGGGAGGGCTGGGGGTGTCTCTGCGCACCGCTGCCCGCAGACTCCACCCCCGCAGCTCCCATTGCCACAGTTGGCACTCGAGGAGGGAGCAGCACATAGAGACCCCTCCCACCCCAGGGCCGCAGGGATGTGCCAGCCGTCTCCGGGAGTGGCGTGCCACACAGAGCAAGGGCGGGCAGGAAAGTGCCTTAGTCCCCTTGTGCTGCTGGCGGTGGTGGCGGGGGTCCCCAGGCCCTTTTAAATTGCCCATGGTCAGCAGGCAGGACCAGGGAGGGGGACACTCCCAAGGGCGTAACATTGCTTTGCACAAGGATAAATCTTGGAACAGGACAAAAATGAAATGGCGGCAGAACCTAAGGAATTAAAAGCCTCCAGATTCTTGTGTGTGCACTGACTCCAAACGGAAACTGTAATTTGACTCGCTTTGTGTCTGCAGCTGATAAAATATCAAGGCAAAGCCATTCCAGTGATTGTGACCCTGGGTTTGAGGCTTTGGTCTTATTAAAATGTAACTAGCATGTTACACTTGTGTTTTTAAAGGTGGCTTCCCCAAGCAATCCCAAGTTGTTCTTCCCACAGCTGGCTGATGGGGGGCAGCAGGGGATCTCCCCAACCTGGGGGAATCTCTCTGGACCCCACTGTTAGTTCTCCATCCTTTCTCCCCCTAATCACAGACACCCCTCCCCTCCCCATTATCAGTGTTTTGGAGCGACCCCTCCCTCCCTCCCTTTATGGGATACAGACTCTCTGTGACAGAGACTGACTGGGGCTCCTCTCTGCACGGCCCCAATGGGGAAGGAAAGAGACTGGGGGACGAGGGGAGAAGACGGGCAGGAGTCAAATGGGGCTAAACCAGAAAGGAGGAGATTTTCTTCCTGTTAAAATGTCCTGGAGTCTCATGGCTGAAAAGCCGCATCTTGAGTTAGGTTTGATGCATCAGCCTTTCAATTACCAGGCAAAGGTGTGAACCACAGAGACTGGGAACTACCTGCTTCCCGAATGCATCTAAAAAGCATCTGCAGTGGTGCAACTGGTTAATACAGCAGGGCAAGGTGTTGGGATTATAAATTGAAGCCTTATGTGGAGCACTAGATTCTGTTCCCCATGTACCTTCTCCAACTTGTTTCTCTTACCTGTGTAGTTTGCTTTGCCTAATTTCCATGGAAAGTGCCATGCTAGAAAAAAGAGAGTAAGTTCTAAAATGAAGAGGTAGGTGCACAGCTTGGAAACATCCCCCCTGTGCTGCCATTAGTTCCAGTAGATTGTTCACTGGCAGCGTGAATTGATTTCTTTGCTGCTGAGAAAGCTGCCTGGACAGGTCTGTGGGCAGCAGAGCTCCCTGCTTCTTCCAGCAAACCCCTGGCTCCTTCCCTGCCCCAGTCACTGCTGTAGGAGGGTCCTATATACACTGAGCCTAAAGCTTTTCAAAACCTTCTTAGCACAGTTGGCAGCGTGTCAGGCTCATAATCTGAAGGTCCTGAGTTCAAGCCTCAGAAAGCAATGGCTTCTGCTTCCTGCTTCAGATTTTCTACAGGAAATCAGAGAAAAGAAACTAGAAGAGAGTGGTTCCTAGACACTCTAACACACACAGAGAGACTTCTCTATGGCATTAACTTTTCCTTCTCTGTGGAGCTTGTATTCTTCATAGAGCAAAATAAAACAAAAACATGCAAGTCCAAGCCTAATACAGTATGAAACTCAATACAGATCAAATCTCACCCTCAGAGATCTTCCAATAAGCTTCTTTCGCAGACTAGACTTATTTCTTGCCTGGACCCAATCTTTTCGCCTGGTACAGTCCTTGTTCCAGCTCAGGTGGTAGCTAGCGGATTTCTCATGACTGCAGCCACCTTTCTTCTGTTCCACCCCCTTATACAGCTTTGGTACAAGGCAGGAATCTTTTGTCTCTCTCCTGGGGAAAAGCCCCAGGTTTAAGATGGATTCCTGTACCAGGTGACATGGTCACATGTCCTGTGAGACCCCCAAGCTTTCATTCTTCCTGGCCTGACTCACAGATGGTGCAGGACAGAGCCATCTCCAGTCAATTGTCCTGGTTAATGGGAGCCATCAAGAGTCCAAACCACTATTAATGCCCCACACTTTGCATCATTACAACAGAGTTGTAGAGTTATAGTTATAGTTCATATTTCGAGTTTCAGACACAGGAATGATCAGTTCATACAAATAGGATGAACACACACAGTAGATTATAAGCTGTGTAATGATACCTTACAAGAGACCTTTTGCATGAAGCATGTTCCAGTTACATTATATTCACACTTATTAGCACCTTTTCATAAAATCCTATGGAGTGCAATGTCACAGCAGGGAAAGGGTTTTACTGCGGCACCTGGGAGCAGTTGAGTTTCATGTTCAGGCTGTGGTATGAGTTCCTCCAGGTTTCTCGTAAGCACACAGGGACCTTAGCGGGTGCTCTTGATACAGGAATGGCCCCGACACGATAAAGTGATGGGGATTGCATTTTCCTTTTTAATTTTTGTATTTCCAATGATATTTCTGTTTGTGATTTCGTTTTGCTTTGTATAACTGTGTTTTCTCCTGGATTTGATATTTAACTAAAAAAAGAATAAGGCCTCAGGGCGCCGGATGGAGGAGCAGGCTGGGGCTAGGACTACTAAGAGAGCGAGAGTAGCAGGTTTTCTGTATTGTTTCCGGCCCCCATTTTCATGACTAGTTTCTCTGATGCATGAAATTTGCTTCTTGTAAGTGTGAGCCTGGCTAGCTCAGTTGGTAAAGCATCAGACTTTTAGTCTGAGGGTCCAAGGTTTGAGTCCCTGATCAGCTGAAAAGAGAACCATTCCCATCAAAATTAAAGAAGGCATCTCTCCAGGATCTTGTTTGACATTACCTTCTTTTCACTAGGAAGGGCCATGTACTGCCTGGGACTGAAGGGGAAACTTCCTCACATGCCCACTGGCCTCTCAGGCTGGATTAAGAAAGGCCTCTGGGAGCTGCAGCAAACTGCTGCATGACAACTTGGTGAGCAAAGGCAGGGCTGCCCCCACAGGGTCATCCTCACCAGAGCTCAGCAGAGGTCTGGGGGTTCCCTATTGGTCCCATGGTGTAAGGGCAGCACTCGGGACTTTGAATCCTGCAATCTGAGCTGAAGTCTTGGTGGGATCTGAGGACAATTCCTGTGCCACAAACCCTGCTGGGTCTTCCAAGGCTCTATCTTGCTCTCTCCAATGCCATGAAAGCCTGTCTTTCACCCGCTAGCTGTTGTGACTTGAGCACAAGAGGGGATGTTTGATCCAGAAGCCTGGCCATGCCTGGAGTCCTGTAGGTAGGGATGCGAGCTCCATTTCCTCTCAGTCCTGAAGCTGGGCTGCAGCCTGGCCTAGGAGGCAGCCCTATTGGTTGACCTACTGGCCCAAAGTCACTCAGGCGGCGTTGGTGTTCCCCAGGGATGCTGACGGGCCTAAGGGAGGGAGGCTCAATACTCCCCCCATCAGTCAGGGCAGAAGAGAAGGGCTGCAAGCAGGGCCGGCTTTAGGCCGATTTGCCCGATTCCCCCGAATTGGGCCCCGCGCCTGAGAGGGCCCCGTGCCGGCAGCGTCTCCCGGAAGCAGCAGCTGTTGTTGCTAGGCAACGAGAGACCCTGGCCGGCTGAGGCAGAGGCAGACGCCTGGGTGTTGCAGGTCAGGAGGGGGAAGGCACATGTGCTTTGCCGCCTTCCTTCCCCTCCCCCACCCCCAGCACTCACCTGGAGGAGACGCCGAGGGAGCTTCTGGCCCGGTGGGAGACAGAAATCTCTGCCGTGCACCTCACTCACCTGAGCAGCTGCTGGGGCTTCCAGCCGTGAGTGTCTGACCCTGTGATTCCCCGGAGGGTTGTAATATTGGGCTGGTGTTGTGGTTTTCGTGGTGTTGCTGTTTGAGGGTGAGTTGGTGCCTGCCTGTGTCTGGTTCAAAACTAAAGTCGGGATCATGTAACCCTGGAAAAAAGCCCCGAGCCGGTACTTAGTGCTGTGAACTCCAGGTGAGAGAGAGAGGGAGGTTTGGAGGAGGAAACCAAATACATCAAGAGGGGAGAATGCGAACGGTCTGCAACACGGCAGGCTGAGACTTCTCTCCCCCCCCCTTCCTGGCAAGAGGGGAAACTGAGGCACGGCATGATCTGATTCCCCTCTCCAAATTATTTTGCAAAGAAAGAGGACGGAGGGCTCCTATCCAGACCAGTTCCCTCCCATCAACTCTGCTTTCCCTGCTGCAAGATCTCTGTAGGGGCTGAATATTTCCATTAAACTATGGCTCCTTCCTTTGCCCTACAACAATAAATTAGACCAGCTTTCGGGGGGGGGGGGGCTATTCCCCTCCCCCAAAGCTGTGGGGATATTAAGGTTTTTTTGAGGGGGGGCATGATAATATTCCAGATCAATCAAATGCCCAGCTCAGCTTTCTAGCCATCCAGCAGCTCTAGGGCAGGGAAGGAAGGTGCTCTTGGTGCAGAGTGGTTGCAAAACAGGGGTGAATTTAGCGGGGGGAGTCCGGTTGAAATCCCGCCTCATGCAGCCATACAGAATCGCTGGAAGTGCTGGGAGAGGCCAGGAGTGGAAACAGGTGGCCTGGGGGTGGGGGGTCATTTGTCCTCAGTTCTGGGCTCTGGGATGGACTAGGCTGGGTGGTGGGTTCAGTCTAGTCTTCCAGCCTGTTGCTCTCTCTGAGGTTTGTGGTTTTCATCTGGCTCCACCGAAAAGAGCAAACAAGCCCAGTAGAAAAGCGGGTGAGAGAGGCGGGAAAGGGTGTGTAATGGGTTAAAGTGACCCATCAACGAAAGAGTAAAACCAGAGTTTGACTGGGTTTCCCCCCAGCCACCACTCCTGCAAACACTGGGCAAGGGGCAGCCCCATTCCCCACCGAGGCTATGGTGAGGGGCAGCAGAGGAGGAAGGAAGCCACATGTGATGGCAGTCCCCTCCCCCCCAAGCACCCAGCACCCCATCTCCGGCCCCCAAACTCTGTCCCAGAGCCTGCACCCAGCCCTCTGCATTCCCTCCCAGAGCCTACACCCCTCCACCCTTCCTGCACCCCACCCTGTGCCCCAGCCCAGAGCCTTCACCCCTCCACCCTTCCTGCACCCCACCCCGTGCCCCAGCCCAGAGCCTGCACCCAGCCCTCCACACTCCCTCCCAGAGCCTGCACCCCTCCACCCTTCCTGCACCCCACCTGTGCCCCAGCCCAGAGCCTGCACCCCTCCACCCTTCCTGCACCCCACCCCGTGCCCCAGCCCAGAGCCTGCACCCAGCACCCAAACTCCGTCCCACTCAGCCTGGGCAAAGCTCTCCTCCATCTGGCTCCCAGCCCCTCTCCAAGGGTTGCAGGTGTCTGGAGGTGCTGCCTTCCACACCTTCCTAATTCACACCTCATTCATTCAACAGGGCAACTGATTACAAAGTGGGGGGAAGATCTTATTCTACTCCAAGCAAAAAGACATTTTTCTTTTACCTTAATTACACTACCTTTAGGGCCTGCTATAACATATTACCAAGGTTCAATACAAAGTCATATAAAAGTTATACAAAAATGCATAATGCAGAGATTTATCTATAACTGCATTGATTGACTTCTGTGTGCAGTAATATAGTGACCCCTGGGTCTTTGAATGAGGCGTTATACTTGGGGGGAAGGGTGAGGGGGTGAGTGGGCAAAGAGGCGAGCAGTGAACCAGCAGGAGTTCTAGGGGTGGGCATGGAGGTTTCTGGCAGGGGAGGGAGAAGGTGAAAGGAGGCGAGTGGTGGGGGGACTGACTAGGAGGGATGCAGCAAGCCAGCAGGAGCTAGGGGTGAAGAAGGATGTGATGGTGGGGCTGAGCAGGAGGGGCAGGTCCTATTTTACTGCTGTGATCTGGTCACCCCATGTGTGCCGTTTCTTCCTCCCTCCGCCCCGAACCTTGTTTCGATGGGGCGGAGCTCGGGAAGGAGGGTTTGTTTCACAGAGCCGGGCGGCGCTGGGGGAAGGAGGGGCAATTTTATATTAATAAGGAAATAATTTATAAATTTTAATAAAATAAACATTAGTGAAGAAAATCAGTTGTACAACTATCAAAACAAATTATTTTCCTGATATGAAAGTGCAAATCAGCTAATTAATATATGATGTAATGTATGTAATAGATAATTTTGTTATTATTTATATAGTCATGGAAAGTAAATAATACATGGAAGAAATGAAAGGGGTTTTTTTAAGGTTTTTTGTTTTAGTCATCCTGCCGTGGCCCCATCGAAACTGTTCGAATTGGGCCCCGCACTTCCTGAAGCCGGCCCTGACAATGAGGCTAATCATCTAGTGGAACAAGCTCCACAAGGGACGTGGTTAATTCCCCATCACTGCTGTGTGTAAATCAAGACCGTAGCTCTTGCTGCAAGACACCTGGTGTGTGGGTGTCCCTGTTCCCCCTTCAGAACCTCTGGTACATGGTGCTTCCCTCCTCCCAGTTCAAGATCCCCATCATGTGGGTGCTCCCATCCAGGATCTCTGGTGGGTGTCTCTGTCCCCCACCCCATGAACTAGCTCCCGTGTGTGGTTTCCCCTGCCTGCCCCCATCCGGGATCTGTGGATGTCTCTGTTCCCGTTTTCAAGATCCGTGTTGCTTGGGTGCGTCCCTCCCCCAAAGTCAGAATCCCCAGCGTGTGGGTGCTCCCATCCCCCCCTCCAGGCTCTGCAGGGGGTGTCTGTATAAAAAGAGACTGTGTCTCACTGTCTTGTCCAGGCTACGCTGCAGGGGCTATTCACAGGCGTGACCCCACTACTGATCAGCACAGGAGATTTGACCTGCTCCATTTTTGACCTGGGCCGGTTCACCCCTCCTTAGGCAACCTGGGGACCTGAAGCTTCCCCGGGATCACCATATTGACGCTGAGCTTAGTTCGGACACCCGATCAGCACAGCCCCCTGCAGCCCAGAACTCCTGAGCTCAAGCAATCCACCGGCCTCAGCCTCCCCATGAGCTGGGAATCACATGCACCAGCCATGGGGCCTGGCTGGTTATAGGGTCTCCCGCTTCCAATTTCAGGCTCAGCCTGGGAGCGCTGCGCTCTGAGCGGGTGGAAGTGGAGCCTGGCACTGAGCTGATGCGCTGAGGGTTATTTGCACTGTGCGCTTCACACGGAGGTGAAAACACGGGGCACAGATCTTTGAGCACAACCCTCGTCCTGAGGAATGGGGGAGGGGCCCTGCATAAAGAGAAACCGGCTCTCCCTGGCGGGGCTGCAGCGGCTCTTCACAGGGGCAGTCCCACTGCCAATTGGTACCAGAGTTTTCAAAGCCTCCTTTCCTGACCTGGCTCCCCTCTCTCTAGGGGGACTGGTGACCCCAAACTTCCCAGAAACCATCATAGCGAGGCCAACCTGAGCACAGACACCTGCTCAGCACCCCGGGGTGCAGCCCTGAACTCCAGCAATCAGCTACACTCAGCTGCCCACCCAACAAGTGTTACACGCAGGAGCCTTCGTGCCCCACGTGTTCAGCTCCCTCCCAGCGCCAGCTTTAAACTCCGCTGCTCAGTTCTAAGCTTTGGCCACACGGGGGCAGCCTGGAGCTCAGCCAACGCCTCCCGTTGCTGGTTGCGTTTCCCGCTCCTCGTGGCAGGTTCACACCCCGCAGGCAGATCTCTGAACCGGAGCCGAACCGTTCCCCAAATCCAGCGCTTTAGCAGCAGCTTTGCTAGGAAAGCGCTGACGTCCCCAAGTAAAGTAAGAGCCAGAGCGCGGTGTCCAGGATCTTCTATCGGGCCCCTCACCGTGGTGTCTGTCAGGCGCAAGGAGAAACCAGGGAAATGTTTTCATGGCGTTTCAGGGCAGAAGGGGCCATTAGCTCAGCTAGTCTGACCCCCGAATAACACAGAATTACACCATGACACACATTGATCCCACAGACCTTAGATAGATCAAAGCGTTTCAGCCTCAGGAAGGAGGCCAAACTGGGTGCCAGAGGCAGCGAACAAGGGGCCCCCAAGGCAATGGCAGGGAGCTGACGAGGTGAAATATGCCCAGATGATCCCAGCAGGCGACCCACCCCCATGCTGCAGAGGTGGGAGTCCCTGTTCCTCCTGCCCTTAAGAATCTCTGGTGGTAAGTGGGTCCCCCCAGTTCCCCAGATAAGAATCCTCCATGGGATTTCCCTGGCTTCACCTCCAGATAAGAACATTGTGTGGAGGGGGTGGGAGGAAGGTTGTCTGGCAGATCTGTAAAGGGGGACTGTGTCTCCCTGTCTGGCCCAGGCTCCTGGGAGGAAGTGATCTCAGTGTGTCTGGCTGTCTCCATTCCTCCCACCCATAAGAATCCCTGGTGTGTGGGTGCACCCTAGACCATTAAGGATCTCGGGTTGGTGGTGTCTCTCTCCCCCTAGTCAGGCGCTCTGGGGCGTGCCTGTATAAAAAGAGACTTTGACTCACCCAGGCTGGGCTGCCATCATGGAACAGACCAGGTCCTTCTGTGGAGGGTTTGCGTTCCTCCAAGGACGTGATCTCAGTGTGTGTGGGTGTCCCTGTCCCTTCAACCCTTAACAATCCCTGGTGCGTGGGTGCGCTGGGCCCCATTACAATCCCCTCTGTCTTACCCCCCATGAGGGATCCGGTGGATGTGGGTGTTCTCCACGCTACTGGGGGTGTCTGGTGCCCCTGTCCCTCCTGGTTAATAGTGGAGTGTGTGGGTGTCCCCCCGCCCGTTAAGGATCCGTGTTGTGCGGATGCCCCCATTCTTCTCATTAAGAATGGTGCAATGGAGCATATGGGTGTGTCCCCCACCCCATGAACTAGCCCCCGTGTGTGGTTCCCCTGCCCCCATCCAGGCTCTGTGGTGTGTGGGTGTCGCTGTTCCCCTTTTCAAAATCTGTGTTGCAGGGGGGCGTTCCTCCCCCCAAGTCACATTCCCCAACTTGTGGGTGCTCCCATCCCCCCAGCCAGGCTCTGCGGGGGGTGTCTGTATAAAAAGAGAGTGTGTCTCACTGTATTGCCCAGGCTACGCTGCAGGGGCTATTCACAGGCATGATCCCACTACTGGTCAGCACAGGAGATTTGACCTGCTCTATTTCTGACCTTGGCTGGTTCACCCCTCTTTAGGCAATCTGGAGACCCCAAGATCACCATATTTATGGCAAACTTAGTGCGGACACCCGATCGGCACAGCCCCCTGCAGCCCAGAACTCCTGAGCTCAAGCAATCCACCGGCCTCAGCCTCCCCAGGCGCTGGGATCACAGGCACCAGCCACGGTGCCCGGCTTGTTTTGCAGCCTGGCAGCTGGAGCTTTAAACTCTGCTTGTGAGCTCTGTGCCTTGGCCAGACGGGGACAGCCTGGTTCTGGGAAATGCTCCTGCTTCCCCCGCCCCCATCTCATGTCGAGCTGCAGGCGCCGCTGTCCTCCCAGGTAAGATCCTGGATGTTTCGGTGCCCCCTTCCCCCGCCCAGGTGTCCAGTACCTCTGCCCCCCCTACAGAATCCTGGATGTGTGGGTGTCCGTCCCTCTGCAGAGGATCCCGGAGTGTGGATGCCCTTGTCCCCCCCTACAAGATCCTGGGTGTGTGGGTGCCACTCTCCCCCCCCCCAGTAGATCTCTGGTGGGTGGGTCCCCAGGGTGTGAGTGCTCCCATCCCCCGATACAGGCTTGGGGGGGGGGGTATAACTGGCTCTCCCTGTCCTGCCCAGGCGGTGCTACAGCAGCTGTTCACAGGGGCAGCAACCCCACTGTCACCCTGCAGCTTTAACCTGCTCCAGGGGTGACCTGCTTCACCCTCCTGTGGGAGCCTGGGGACCCCGAACTGCCCAGAATCACCTGATTGATGCCGAGCTTAGCACAGACACCGGCTCAGCCTGGCAGGGAGCTGCCCTGAGCCCTGACAATCAGCTTCCCTCCGCCTCCTGCTGCACAGCGAGGATCCCACGCGAGAGGCTTTCCACCCAGTTTGTGCAGGAGCGCCCCAGGCTCCAGCTGTAAACTCTGCTTGTGAGCTCCCCTCTCCGGCCACACGGGGGCAGCACTAACGGTCTCATCTAAATTTGACCCTTCAGACTGCAGATTATAACCAAGCGGCCAGATTATAACCCAGGAAGCCAAATCCTTCCCCAAACTGACAGTTGAAGCAGAAGCTCCCATTGGAAAGATCAGGATTTTTGCCTTTAAAAACAAGGGAAATGTGCATTGTTCTTTTCTGTCTACAGCAAGAGATTGTAGAAGCTCAATTGATTTCATTGCCTGGAGGTTAAGAGGGGATTTAATCACTGTTTTTAAATACACAGTTTTAAAAATTCCCAGAGGGGGGAATATCTGATTTTAAAGGGTTCTGTAATTCACCAGACAAAGGTTGAACACGACCCCATTGGTTTGCAGTCAATGTCACAAAATGCCAACTGGAAATGACCATTTTTTAACCATGAGGCTAATTATCTAGTGGAACAAGCTCTGCACGGGATTTGGTTAAATCCCCATCACTGACGTGTGTAAATCAAGACCGCAGCTCTTGCTGCAAGATACCTGGTGTGTTGGTGCCCCTGTTCCCCCTTCAGAACTTCTGGTACATGGCGCTTCCCTCCTCCCAGTTCAAGATCCCCATCATGTGGGTGCTCCCATCCAGGATCTCCGGTGGGTGTCTCTGTCCCCCACCCCGTGAACTAGCTCCCGTGTGTGGTTTCCCCTGCCTGCCCCCAGCCGGGATCTGTGGGTGTCTCTGTTCCCCTTTTCAAGATCCGTGTTGCTTGGGTGCCTCCCTCCCCCCAAGTCAGAATCCCCAGCGTGTGGGTGCTCCCATCCCCCCCTGCAGGCTCTGCAGGGGGTGTCTGTATAAAAAGAGACTGTGTCTCACTGCCTTGCCCAGGCTACACTGCAGGGGCAATTCACAGGTGTGACCCCACTACTGATCAGCATGGGAGTTTTGACCTGCTCCGTTTCCAACCTAGGCCGGTTTACCCCTCCTTAGGCAACCTGGCGACCCCAAGCTTCCCTGGGATCACCATATTGATGCCAAATTTAGTGTGGACACCCCATCGGCACAGCCCCCTGCAGCCCAGAACTCCTGAGCTCAAGCGATCCACCAGCCTCAGCCTCCCCAGGCGCTGGGATCACAGGCACCAGCCACGGGGCCCAGCAGGTTACAGGGTCTCCTGCTTCCAGTTTCAGGCTCAGCCTGGGAGCTCTGCGCTCTGAGCGGGTGGAAGTGAAGCCTGGAACTGACCTGATGTGCTGAGGGTTATTTGCACTGTGCGCTTCACATGGAGGTGAAAACACGGGGCACAGATCTTTGAGCACAACCCTCATCCTGAGGAATGGCGGGGGGGGGGGGGGGGCTGCATAAAGAGAGACCGGCTCTCCCTGGCGGGCTGCAGCGGCTCTTCACAGAGGGCAGTCTCACTGCCAATTGGTACCAGTGTTTTTTGGCCTCCTTTCCTGGGCGGGCTCCCCTCTCTTTAGGGAGACTGGCGGCTCCAAACTTCCCAGAAACCATCATAGCGAGGCCAACCTGAGCACAGACACCTGCTCAGCACCCCGGGGTGCAGCCCTGAACTCCGGCAATCAGCTACACTCATCTGCCCACCCAACAAGCGTTACACGCAGGAGCCTTCGTGCCCCGCGTGTCCAGGTCCCTCCCAGCGCCAGCTTCAAACTCCGCTGCTCAGTTCTAAGCTTTGGCCACACGGGGGCAGCCTGGAGCTCAGCCAGCGCCTCCCGTTGCTGGTTGCGTTTCCCGCTCCTCGTGGCAGGTTCACACCCCGCAGGCAGCTCTCTGAACCGGAGCCGAACCGTTCCCCAAATCCAGCGCTTTAGCAGCAGCTTTGCTAGGAAAGCGCTGACGTCCCCAAGTACAGTAAGAGCCAGAGCGCTGTGTCCAGGACCTTCTATCGGGCCCCTCACCGTGGTGTCTGTCAGGCGCAAGGAGAAACCAGGGAAATGTTTTCATGGCGTTTAAGGGCAGAAGGGGCCATTAGCTCAGCTAGTCTGACCCCCGAATAACACAGAATTACACCATGACACGTATTGATCCCACAGACCTTAGACAGATCAAAGCGTCTCAGCCCTCAGGAAGGAGGCTAAACTGGGTGCCAGAGGCAGCGAACAAGGGGCCCCAAGGCAATGGCAGGGAGCTGACGAGGTGAAATATGCCCAGATGATCCCAGCAGGCGACCCACCCCCATGCTGCAGAGGTGGGAGTCCCTGTTCCTCCTGCCCATAAGAATCTCTGGTGGTAAGTGGGTCCCCCCGTTCCCCAGATAAGAATCCTCCATGTGGTTTCCCTGGCTTCACCTCCAGATAAGAACATTGTGTGGAGGGATTGGGAGGAAGGTTGTCTGGCAGATCTGTAAAGGGGGACTGTGTCTCCCTGTCTGGCCCAGGCTCCTGGGAGGAAGTGATCTCAGTGTGTCTGGCTGTCTCCATTCCTCCCACCCATAAGAATCCCTGGTGTGTGGGTGCACCCTAGATCATTACGGATCTCTGGTGGGTGGGTGTCTCTCTCCCCCTAGTCAGGATCTCTGGGGCGTGCCTGTATAAAAGGAGACTTTGACTCACCCAGGCTGGGCTGCCATCATGGAACAGACCAGGTCCTTCTGTGGAGGGTTTGCGTTCCTCCAATGATGTGATCTCAGTGTGTGTGGGTGTCCCTGTCCCTTCAACCCTTAACAATCCCTGGTGCGTGGGTGCGCTGGGCCCCATTATAATCCCCTCTGTCTTACCCCCAATGAGGGAGCCGGTGGATGTGGGTGTCTCCACGCTACTGGGGGTGTCTGGTGCCCCTGTCCCTCCGGGTTAATAGTGGAGTGTATGGGTGTCCCCCCGCCCGTTAAGGATCCGTGTTGTGCGGATGCCCCCGTTCTTCTCATTAAGAATGGTGCAACGGAGCATATGGGTGTGTCCCCCACCCCATGAACTAGCTCCCATGTATGGTTCCCCTGCCCCCATCCAGGCTCTGTGGGTGTCTCTGTTCCCCTTTTCAAGATCTGTGTGCAGGGGGGCGTCCCTCCCCCTGAGTCAGAATCCCCAGCATGTGGGTGCTCCCATCCCCCCTCCAGGCTCTGCGGGGGGGGGGGGTCTTAAAAGAGACCGTGTCTCACTGTCTTCCTCAGGCTACGCTGCAGGGGCTACTCACAGGCACAACCCCACTACTGATCAGCAGGGGAGTTTTGACCTGCTCTGTTTCCGACCTGGGCCGGTTCACCCCTCCTTAGGCAACCTGGAGACCCTGAGCTTCCCAGGGATCACCCTATTGATGCCGAGTTTAGTGTGGACACTCAATCGGCACAACCCCCTGCAGCCCAGAACTCCTGAGCTCAAGTGATCCGCCGGCTTCAGCCTCCCCAGGCGCTGGGATCAAAGGCACCAGCCACAGAGCCCGGCTTATTTTGCTGCCTGGCAGCTGGAGCTTTAAACTCTGCTTGTGAGCTCTGTGCCTTGGCCAGACGGGGACAGCCTGGAACTGGGAAATGCTCCTGCCTCCCCCTCCCCCCGTCTCATGTCAGGGTGCAGGCTCCTCTCTCCTCTCATGTAAGACCCCGGATGTTTCGGTGCCCCCCATCCCCCATCCAGGAGCCCATGTGTCCGGGTACCTCTGCCCCCCATACAGAATCCTGGATGTGTGGGTGTCTGTCCCTCTGCAGAGGATCCCAGAGTGTGGATGCCCTTGTCCCTCTCTAGAAGATCCTAGGTGTGTGGGTGCCACTCTCCCCCCCAGAAGATCTCTGGTGGGTGGGTCCCCAGGGTGTGAGTGCTCCCATCCCCCGATACAGGCTGGGGGGGGTATAACTGGCTCTCCCTGTCCTGCCCAGGCGGTGCTACAGCAGCTGTTCACAGGGGCAGCAACCCCACTGTCACCCTGCAGCTTTAACCTGCTCCAGGGGTGACCTGCTTCACCCTCCTGTGGGAGCCGGGGGACCCCGAACTGCCCAGAATCACCTGATTGATGCCGAGCTTAGCACAGACACCGGCTCAGCATGGCAGGGTGCTGCCCTGAGCCCTGACAACCAGCTTCCCTCCGCCTCCTGCTGCACAGCGAGGATCCCACGTGAGAACCTTTGTGCCCCACGTGTCCAGCCAGGTCCGTTCCAGCTCCAGCTTTCAACTCTGCTTGTGAGCGCCCATCTCCGGCTACACGGGGGCAGCACTAACGGCCTCATCTAAATTTGACCCTTCAGACCGCAGATTATAACCGAGCGGGCAGATTATAGCCCAGGAAGCCAAATCCTTCCCCAAACTGACAGCTGAAGCAGAAGATCCCCTTGGAAAGATCAGGAATTTTGCCTTTAAAAACAAGGAAAATGTGCATTGTTCTCTTCTGTCTACAGCGAGAGAGTGAAGAAACTCAATTGATTTCATTGACTGGAGGTTAAGAGGGGATTTAGTCACTGATTTTAAATACACAGTTTTAAAAATTCCCAGAGGGGGGAATATCTGATTTTAAAGGGTTCTTTAATTCACCAGACAAAGGTTGAACACGACCCAATTGGTTTGCAGTCAATGTCACAAAACGCCAACTGGAAATTACCATTTTTTAACCGTGAGGCTAATTATCTAGTGGAACAAGTTCTGCGCAGGAATTGGTTAAATCCCCATCACTGCCCTGTGTAAATGAAGACCGCAGCTCTTGCTGCAAGACACCTGGTGTGTGGGTGTCCCTGTTCCCCCTTCAGAACCTCTGGTACATGGTGCTTCCCTCCTCCCAGTTCAAGATCCCCATCATGTGGGTGCTCCCATCCAGGATCTCTGGTGGGTGTCTCTGTCCCCCACCCCAGGAACTAGCTCCCATGTGTGGTTTCCCCTGCCTGCCCCCATCCAGGATCTGTGGGTGTCTCTGTTCCCCTTTTCAAGATCTGTGTTGCAGGGGGGCGTCCCTCCCCCCAAGTCAGACTCCCCATTGTGTGGGTGCTCCCAGCCCCCCCTCCAGGCTCTGCGGAGGGTGTCTGTATAAAAAGAGACCATGTCTCACTGTCTGCCCAGGCTACGCTGCAGGGGCTATTCACAGGTGTGATCCCACTACTCATCAGCAGGGGAGTTTTGACCTGCTCCATTGCTGACTGGGGCCAGTTCACCCCTCCTTAGGCAACCTGGGGACCCCAAGCTTCCCCGGGATCACCATATTGATGCTGAACTTAGTGTGGACACCTGATCGGCACAGCCCCCTGTAGCCCAGAACTCCTGAGCTCAAGTGATCCGCCAGCCTTAGCCTCCCCAGGAGCTGGGATCACAGGCACCAGCCACGGAGCCCGGCTTGTTTCACAGCCTGGCAGCTGGAGCTTTAAACTCTGCTTGTGAGCTCTGTGCCTTGGCCAGACAGGGACAGCCTGGATCTGGGAAATGCTCCTGCTTCCCCCGCCCCCATCTCATGTCGGGGTGCAGGCGCCGCTGTCCTCCCAGGTAAGATCCCGGATGTTTCAGTGCTCCCATCCCCCGCCCAGGTGTCCGGGTACCTCTGCCCCCCATACAGAATCCTGGGTGTGGGGGTGTCCGTCCCTCTGCAGAGGATCCCGGAGTGTGGATGCCCTTGCCCCCCCCTACAAGATCCTGAGTGTGTGGGTGCCACTCTCCCCCCCTAGAAGATCTCTGGTGGGTGGGTGGGTGCCCCTGTTCGCCCTTACAGCATCCCTGGTGCACGGGGGCCTCCTTCCGTCCCAACTCAGGGGCCCCAGGGTGTGAGCGCTCCCATCCCCCGATACAGGCTGGGGCGGGGGAGGGGTATAACTGGGTCTCCCTGCCCTGCCCATGCGGTGCTACAGCAGATGTTCACAGGGGCAGCAACCCCACTGTCAACCTGCAGCTTTAACCTGCTCCAGGGGTGACCCATGCGGGTCGGGAGTGAGGGGCACCAGCAGAGCTGAGAGTCTGGAGTTCAGGACTAGGATAGCAGGGGCTGCGGGTCGGGAGTGAGGGGCACCACTAGAGCTGGGGGGAGACCAGGGGGCTGCAGGTCGGGAGTGAGGGGCACCGTCAGAGCTGGTTGACGCCTAAGGGGCTGCGGTTCGGGAGTGAGGGGCACCAGCAGTGCAGTAACTGGGGAGCTCAGCGAGGAATCGAGGGGGCTGTGGGTCGGGAGTGAGGGGCACCAGCAGAGCTCTGGGTCTGGAGATCAGGATTGGGATAGGAGGGGCTGCGGGTCGGGAGTGAGGGGCAGCAGCAGAACTGTGAGTCTGGAGGTCAGGACTGGGATAGCAGGGGCTGCGGGTCAGGAGTGAGGGGCACCACTAGAGCTGGGGGGAGCCCAGGGGGCTGCGGGTTGGGAGTGAGGGGCACCGGTACAGCTGAAGGAAGCCCAGGGGTCTGTGGGTCAGGAGTGAGGGGCACCAGCAGAGCTGTGAGTCTGGAGGTCAGGACTGGGATAGTAGGGGCTGCGGGTCGGGAGTGAGGGGCACCGGCAGCACAGTGACTGGGGAGCTCTACGGGAAGCCCAGTCGCTGCAAGTCAGGAGTGAGGGGCACCAGCAGAGCTGTGGATCTGGAGATCAGGATTGGGATAGGAGGGGCTGCGGGTCGGGAGTGAGGGGCAGCAGCAGAGCTGTGAGTCTGGAGGTCAGGACTGGGATAGCAGGGGCTGCGAGTTGGGAGTGAGGGGCACCGGCAGAGCAGGAGGGAGACCAGGGGGCTGCGGGTCGGGAGTGAGGGGCACCATCAGAGCTGGTGGACGCCTAAGGGGCTCCGGGTCGGGAGTAGGGGGCAGCAGCAGAACTGTGAGTCTGGAGTCAGGACTGGGATAGCAGGGGCTGCGGGTCGCGAATGAGGGGCACCGGCAGAGCTGGAGGGAGACTAGGGGGCTCCGGGTCGGGAGTAGGGGGCACCAGCAGAGCTATGAGGCTGGAGGTCAGGACTGGGATAGTAGGGGCTGTGGGTCGGGAGTGAGGGGCACCGGCAGCGCAGTAACTGGGTAGCTCAGCGGGGAATCCAGGGGCATGCGGGTCGGGAGTGAGGGGCACCAGCAGAGCTGTGGGTGTGGAGATCAGGACTGGGATAGCAGGGGCTGCAGGTCGGGAGTGAGGGGCACCACTAGAGCTGGGGGGAACCCAGGGGGCTGCGGGTCGGGAGTGAGGGGCACCGGTAGAGCTGAAGGGAACCCAGGGGTCTGTGGGTCAGGACTGGGATATCAGAGGCTGCGGGTCGGTAGTGAGGGGCACCGGCAGCGCAGTAACTGGGGAGCTCAGCGAGGAATCCAGGGGGCTGCGGGTCGGGAGTGAGGGGCACCAGCAGAGCTGTGGGTGTGGAGATCAGGATTGGGATAGGAGGGGCTGCGGGTCAGGAATGAGGGGCACCGGCAGCACAGTGACTAGGGAGCTCCGCGGGAAGCCGAGTCGCTGCAGGTCAGGAGTGAGGGGCACCGGCAGAGCTGGGGGGAACCAAGGGGCTGCGGGTCGGGAGTGAGGGGCACCGTCAGTGCTGGGGGGAACCAAGGGGCTGCGGGTTGGGAGTGAGGGGCACCGGCAGAGCTGTGGGGCTGGAGGTCAGGACTGGGATAGCAGGGGCTGAGGGTCGGGAGTGAGGGGCACCGTCAGTGCTGGGGGGAACCAAGGGGCTGCGGGTCGGGAGTGAGGGGCACCAGCAGAGCTGTGGGTCTGGAGGTCAGCACTGGGATACCATCCAGCCTGATGGTAAGCGATGCCCAGCTGAGCCCATGGCCAGTACGTCGTGCTCCACCCACGGCCGGGCTGGGAGCCAGGACTCCTGGTTCTTCTCCCCAGCTGTGGCAGGGCAGTGCAGGCTAGTGGTTAGAGTGGGGGTTGGGAGCCAGGGTATCCGGGTCCCACCGCTGGCTCTGGGAAGGGAGTGGGGGCCAGTCTTGTGCACCCCCTGGCTTGAAGTGGTTTCCATCCTGTGCAGGGTTTACAGGTTTGTTCACTGGCTCTCAGCACCTCCCACTATACAAATTGTCCCAGTGCCGCGGGGTCTAGTGGTTAGAGCCGGGGAGGCCGGGAGCCAGGCAGGGGCGGTGGGTATAAGGGGCCCGGGGAGGCACCTGGCCCGTGCTCCACCCAGAGGCCCTGCTCCCACTCGCCCTCCCCGCAAGGCCCCATCCTCACTTCGCCCTTTCCCAGCTCCATCCGGCCACATGGGGCCGTGGGAGAGGCCGGGGTGCAAACGGCAGAGAGGCAGGCGGGGGCCTTGGGGTGGGGGCGCAGAGGCCCAAGTGGCAGGGCCTCGGGGGAAGAGACGTGAGAGGTGGGCGGGGGGGGTCAGGGGAGTGGACCAAAGGGGGCCGGAGGGGGGCGGGTGGGCGGGGCTGACGGGGCGGGTGGGCGGGGCGGCGGGGGGCGGGTGGGGGGGGTGTGGGGGGCGTGTGGGCGGGGCTTTGGCAGGAGGAGGCTGAGTGGCAGCAGGCCTTGGGGCAGGGCCACAGTCCGGGCCCGCCCAGCCTCCCCAAGTGGAGGAGTCCCAAGCTGCCCATGGAGCCAGGACTCCTGGGTTCTATTCCTGGCTCTCCCCCAGACTCCCAATCTGAGCTGGTGCAGCCCATCTCGCCCTCCCTGGTGCCTCAGTTTCCCCCGTGTGAGACGGGTCCCAGTGTGAACGGCTGCAGCGCCGTGGAGAATCTCGTCCCTTCTCCTGGCGGCTCCTTGGTAGCCCTGGGGAAGCAGCCAACTGCTGCAGCCCCTGGCTCCCGTCTGGGCAGCCCGGGGTGGGGGTGGGATCTGGGCAATGGGAAGAAGGAATCCCCCCTGCCCCCACCCCACCCCGGGGACATGGGGGGAGGCTGGTGCTGCGGGGGCAGGGAGTCCTGCAGCCCTCGCAGGGGAGAAGGGGCAGGTTCCCGGCTTGGCTGCTGATGGGGGCGGGGTGGGGGCACTGCTGGACTGGGGCTCCCCTGCGGGGTGGAGATGGAGCACGGCCTGCTGGGAGCGGACGTCTCCTCTGGATGGGGGAGGGTGACACTGGCCAAATTGTGGGAGCCCTGTCCCCCCCAGACAAGGGAGGGGCCTCTCAGCCTTGCCGGCTCGTCTCTCTTTCACCAGGATCGGCCCAGCACCTGGCCTGGCCCAGACCCCCCTTCCTCCGCGCCAGCAGCTTCCCATTGTGGGGAGAGGAGCGGCCGGGGTGGGGCCTCTCAAGCCCCCGGGAGCAGGGCCGGGCACTGGGGGCAGAGGCTGCGATGGGGGGAGGGGGGTTGGAGCGATGTCGGGGGGGAAGCGCGGACGCCGGGGGGGACTGGGGCAGGCTGCAGGGAGGAAGTGTGGGGCCACCGGAGGAGCTGGGGGCTGGGAAGCTGCGGGGACACAGCCGGGGGTAGTGGAGACACCGCAGGGGGGGCTGCTCAACAGGCAGTGGGCAGGGGGGCAGGGCGGGAGCTCGGACAGGGGTGGGGGGGTCAGGCTATTGCGGGTCTCCCTGTGACTGGCACCAGACTGCAGGGAACCACCCGGCCGGCAGCGCCCCTGCTGGGGGGTGTGATCAGTGCAGCCCGCCCCCCCCCCGATGCACACTGCTGGGGGGTCTGGTCAGTGCAGTCCCCCCCCCCGCTGCACCCTGCTGGGGGGTCTAGTCACTGCAGCCCCCCCCCGCTGCACCCTGCTGGGGGCTCTGGTCACTGCAGCCCCCGATGCACCCTGCTGGGGTCTGGTCAGTGCAGCCCCCCCCCGATGCACCCTGCTGGGGGCTCTGGTCACTGCAGCCCCCCCCCCGATGCACCCTGCTGGGGGCTCTGGTCACTGCAGCCCCAACCTCACACTGGAACTGGGCGGGGAGGGCGGGGGAAGGTTTCTTCTCGCGCTCCCATTGGTCAGGGCTCTGCCTCCTCTTCCTATTGGCTGTCTCGGGAGGCGGAGTTTCCGAGAGGGCGTCACGTGGCCTTGAAGCGTTCGCGAGGCGGCTCCTGAGCAGCCCAACCCCGAGCTCCCCTCCCCACTGCCGCCCATCCCCTCCCTGCCCCGCCCCCAACCCCCTGAGCTCCTCCCCAGTGCCGCCCATCCCCAACCCCTGAGCTCCCTCCCCAGTGCCGCCCTCCCCTCTGCCCCTGCCCCCAACCCCGAGCTCCCCACCCCAGTGCCGCCTCCCCTCTCTCTGCCCCGCCCCAACCCCCTGAGCTCCCCTCCCGGTGCCACCCATCCCCTCTCTGCCCCGCCCCAAACACCCCCTGAGCTCCCTCCCCAGTGCCGCCCATCCCCTCTCTGTCCCCACCCCAACCCCACCCCGTGGTCCCTCCCCAGCGCTGACCATCCCCTCTCTGCCCCTGCCCCAAACACCCCTGAGCTCCCCTCCTGCAGTGCCGCCCTCCCCTCTCTGACCCCGCCCCAACACCCCCTGAGCTCCCTCCCCAGTGCGGCCCCTCTGCCCCCGCCCCAAACACCCCCTGAGCTCCTCCCCAGTGCCGCCCATCCCCTCTTCTGCCCCCACCCCAAACACCCCTGAGCTCCCTCCTCCAGTGCCGCCCATCCCCTCTCTGCCCCTACCCCAAACACCCCAGAGCTCCCTCCCCAGTGCCACCCATCCCCTCTCTGACCCCGCCCCAAACACCCCCTGAGCTCCCCTCCCCAGTGCCGCCCATCCCCGTCTCTGCCCCGTCCCCTAACACCCCCAAGCTCCCTCCCCAGTGCCGCCCATCCCCTCTTCTTCCCCAAACACCCCCTGAGCTCCCCTCCCCAGTGCCGCCCATCCCCTCTCTGCCCCCGCCCCCAACACCCCTGACCTCCCTTTCCTCCCTGCCCCCGTCCCCAAACACCCCTGAGCTCCCTCCCCAGTGCCGCCCATCCCCTTCTGCCCCTGCCCCATCATCCCCTGAGCTCCCCTCCCCAGTGCCGCCCATCCCCGTCTCTGCCCCGCCCCAACCCCTGAGCTCCCCTCCCCAGTGCCGCCCATCCCCTCTGCCCCGCCCCAAACACCCCAGAACTCCCCGATGCCGCCCATCCCCTCTTCTGCCCCTGCCCCAAACACCCCTGAGCTCCCCTCCTCCAGTGCCGCCCATCCCCTCTCTGCCCCTACCCCAAACACCCCTGAGCTCCCAATCCCCAGTGCCGCCCATCCCCTCTCTGCCCCGCCCCAACACCCCTGAGCTCCTCGATGCGGCCCATCCCCTCTTCTGCTCCCGCACTCAAACACCCCGAGCTCCCCTCCCCAGTGCCGCCCATCCCCTCTTCTGCCCCCACCCCAAACACCCCTGAGCTCCCCTCCTCCAGTGCCGCCCATCCCCTCTCTGCCCCTACCCCAAGCACCCCTGAGCTCCCCTCCCCAGTGCCACCCATCCCCTCTCTGACCCCGCCCCAAACACCCCCTGAGCTCCTCCCCAGTGCCGCCCATCCCGTCTCTGCCCCGCCCCTAACACCCCCAAGCTCCCTCCCCAGTGCCGCCCATCCCCTCTTCTGCTCCCACCCCAACACCCCCGACCTCCCTTTCCCCTCTCTGCCCCCTGTCCCCAAACACCCCCTGAGCTCCCCTCCCCAGTGCCGCCCATCCCCTCTTCTGCCCCTGCCCCATCATCCCCTGAGCTCCCCTCCCCCAGTGCGGCCCCCTCTGCCCCCGCCCCAAACACCCCTGAGCTCCTCCCCAGTGCCGCCCATCCCCTCTTCTGCCCCCACCCCAAACACCCCCAGGCTCCTCCTCCAGTGCCGCCCATCCCCTCTCTGCCCCTACCCCAAACACCCCCAGAGCTCCTCCCCAGTGCCACCCATCCCCTCTCTGACCCCGCCCCAAACACCCCCTGAGCTCCCCTCCCCAGTGCCACCCATCCCCTCTCTGACCCCGCCCCAAACACCCCTGAGCTCCCCTCCCCAGTGCCGCCCATCCCCGTCTCTGCCCCGTCCCCTAACACCCCCAAGCTCCTCCCCAGTGCCGCCCATCCCCTCTTCTTCCCCAAACACCCCCTGAGCTCCCCTCCCCAGTGCCGCCCATCCCCTCTGCCCCTGCCCCCAACACCCCTGACCTCCCTTTCCCCTCCCTGCCCCGTCCCCAAACACCCCCGAGCTCCCCTCCCCAGTGCCGCCCATCCCCTTCTGCCCCCGCCCCATCATCCCCTGAGCTCCTCCCCAGTGCCGCCCATCCCCGTCTCTGCCCCGCCCCAACCCCTGAGCTCCTCCCCAGTGCCGCCCATCCCCTCTGCCCCGCCCCCAAACACCCCAGAACTCCCCGATGCCGCCCATCCCCTCTTCTGCCCCTGCCCCAAACACCCCGAGCTCCCCTTCCTCCAGTGCCGCCCATCCCCCTCTCTGCCCCTACCCCAAACACCCCTGAGCTCCCAATCCCCAGTGCCGCCCATCCCCTCTCTGCCCCGCCCCAACACCCCCGAGCTCCTCGATGCGCCCATCCCCTCTTCTGCTCCCGCACTCAAACACCCCGAGCTCCCTCCCCAGTGCCGCCCATCCCCTCTTCTGCCCCCACCCCAAACACCCCTGAGCTCCCTCCTCCAGTGCCGCCCATCCCCTCTCTGCCCCTACCCCAAGCACCCCCTGAGCTCCCCTCCCCAGTGCCACCCATCCCCTCTCTGACCCCGCCCCAAACACCCCCTGAGCTCCTCCTCCCCAGTGCCGCCCATCCCCGTCTCTGCCCCGTCCCCTAACACCCCCAAGCTCCCCTCCCCAGTGCCGCCCATCCCCTCTTCTGCTCCCACCCCAACACCCCGACCTCCCTTTCCCCTCTCTGCCCCCGTCCCCAAACACCCCCTGAGCTCCCTCCCCAGTGCCGCCCATCCCCTCTTCTGCCCCCGCCCCATCATCCCCTGAGCCCCCTCCCCAGTGCCGCCCATCCCCTCTGCCCCCGCCCCAAACACCCCCAGAGCTCCCCGATGCCGCCCATCCCCTCTTCTGCCCCTGCCCCAACACCCCCAAGCTCCTCCCCAGTGCCGCCCATCCCCTCTCTACCCTCCCCCAAACACCCCCGAGCTCCCAATCCCCAGTGCCGCCCATCCCCTTCTCTGCCCACGTGCCCAACCCCCGAGCTCCTCCCCGATGCCGCCCATCCCCTCTTCTGCCCCGCCCCAACACCCCCAAGCTCCCCTCCCCAGTGCCGCCCATCCCCCTCTTCTGCCCCCGCCCCAAACACACCCCGACACTGTTCCTGGTTTTGGGAGGGGAACAGGAGAAAGGACAAAAGAAGCAAGAGACGAAGAGAAAGGAGGGAGGGATGGATGGAGGAAAAGGTGAAACAAAAAGGACAAACCCTAATGTCCCCAGTGATTTTAAGGGACAAAATCCCAGGTACGGAATAAAATTCTGCCTCCTTAAGGTCGTGTTTTCCATGCCTAAAATTCAACTGTCACCAGATGGATCAGACTGAACAGGTTTCAAACCTCAAGGAGGCTCTTACCTTCTAAACAGGGACGGCTGTTTTCTAGTAAAATCAGGAAAAGGGAAGGAGAAAACTCGAAAGAGGTTCCTCCTGGCGCTCACGTCCATGAACCCGAATACTCCCTCAGTCCTCAAAGAGAGACCTGGAGAAGGAGACTTGCTGAAGCAAAGCCACAGGGGTCTCTGAGGTTTCCCTGGCCCCTCGCCCCTGTCCTGCCTGGCTGATGTCAGCATCTCTCTGTGAGATCATCACCTCCCCACCACCTTTGACCAATAGTCTGAGGTCCTGCAAAAGGCCTTTGTGATGTCACTGCCACACCCCTCCCTTGCTGGGCTAATGTCCTGCCCCTGGCCAGGCACTTGGGAGGTTTGAGCTACTCCCTGTGGATCACCCCACTCAAGGAGCGTTCGTTCTAGGCAGCAAGCCGGCTAGACAGGAAAACATCAGACGCTGCTCCCAATGCTACACTCAGTTTTTCAGAAATTGGTCGACTTTATGACCAGAAGAGACCGTTAGAGCATCTAATCCGACCCCCTGCATATCACAGGCCTCCTGAATGACACAAGAGCTACTTTTGGGGCAAACACATTCCAGAAAACCATCTAGTCTTCATGAAATGACATCAGGAGATGGTGAATCCACCACTTTCCTTGGTAGCTTGTTCCTGTGGTGAATCATCCTCGCTGTTGAATATTTGTGTCTTATTTGTAATATGAATTTGTCTCTTTTCACCTTCCAGCCACTGGGTCTTGTTATGCCTTTCTCTGCTCGATTAAAGAGCCCTTTTATACCCAATCTCTTCTGTCCATTAAGGCCCTTCAACACTTCAATGAAGTCACCTTTCAATCTTCTTTTGATAAGCTAAACAGGTTGAGCTCGTTCAATAAATCACTAGAAGGCATTTTTCTCCAGCCCTCAGAACATTTATTGGCTCTTTGGTCATCAGATTCCTGAACTGCAGCTGGATGTGGCTCTTGTTCTTCTGCACAGCACAGCTCCTGGAGAAGAGGGATCTGCAAATGTACATTCGTATGATACCTTTGTTTAACTGATGAAAACATAAACTAGACACTTAGAGGATTGGAACTGATTTCAGCTGATGGACAATGACAGATCAAACAATGTTCCTTCTTGCAAACAAAAACCGTCTCAGAAACTCAGAACTCCCTTGCTTTAAATAAAATGTCTAAATCCCAGATTTCTTAAAAAAAAATTCTCTAGTGCTGTATTTCTTAGTTTTTATCTCAAAAGGGAACATCCTCATCATCTCCCCCAAACACCCTGGGACCTGCCCAAATTATTAAAATACCCTCAACCCGAGCAAGGCCAGAGCAGTGAACCAGAGCTAGTGTCTAGGTCAAGCTGTTCTGAAGGAGGCAACTCAAACATTTTCTCCCTGCTTCCCTTGGCAAGGTCTGACTGAGAAAACAAAATTCCCCAAACTGAAAAATTTCTGCTGAAAAACTAATACTAGTCTGGTTGGGGACTTTGGTTTGCAAGTATTATTGTTATTATTCTCTTCTGATTTCTGAATCAGTTCAGTTCAGTCTTTGTCCTCCAGGTGTGTTTCCAGCTGCTGAGTTGTGGGGGAGAGAGGCCAAGTCATGATGTCTCTTCCCCTCTTTCATAGTTTCTTCCAACTTGCTAGGAAGCTCCTTTGCTACGATGTGAGTCAAGCAGTGTCCATTGTCGCTGTGCTATCTCAGAGAAGCCTGCATTGTACACGGTTCCTGGGCTAGTCCTTGGGAGTGTGGATCCCTTCAATGGGCCAGCAGCGAGTCTGGCTTCTCCGTTGTCGCACCTGAAAGGCTGGTGGGGGGCATTTCCCAACCTCATAACATATCTCAGTAACGCACACAGAGCAAAACTTCATAACTTCCCAATCAATGCGAGCACACACAATCCAACAAGATATTAATGTTCAACAGATCAAGACTTTTGAAATGATACATCACAAGGCAGACTTTCAGCAAACCATGTCATCATTATATGAGAGTGGTGAATATGGGGCTTCTAAGTGCTGCTCTGAGCACAGCGTGCCACACCTGGGCTTACATTGCAATGGAGACGTACCCTTAGAGTCCATCTCTCCTGGGATAAAGATGGCCCACACCTGACTCTCTGCCAATCCCCACTGGGCCCTGACAAGTGTTGTTCGTGTTTGTATTCTATAAAGCAGAGGAGCAGATGAAGTTTTGCTCCCAAGGTTTGTGTGTGATTCTTTGGACAGGTCTACACTACAAAATTAGGTTGGTGTAATTACATTACTTAGGCTGGCAATGCAGTTCTATCAAGCTAATCCCGGTTAGATAGTGGCTCAGCTGTCAGAACTTTCTGGAGCTATGAAATGGGAGGGACCCAGCCTCTGTAGCAGGAATGCAGGGCAGGTGAGTTTACGGCAGGCATGGTGGGATACTGGTGGAGACCAGTTATGGTGATATAATGACCAGCAGCATTTACACTGACATTTGTCACTTTAAGTTTGCTGCAGAAAGCTCTAGGCCTCTCGTCGAGGTGGTTTTATTTTGTCACCAAAACAGGGCAATTTTGTCGCCAGATGTGGCATTGCAGTGTGTGCACCAGCCACAAGCTGCCGACCGAGGGAGCGTTGTGTGTTTTTCACACACCTGAGCAATATAATGATACTGAAGTAACCTTGTAGTGCAGACCTGGCCAAAGACTCTCTCTCTCTCTCTCTCTCTCTCTCTCACACACACACACACACACTTACTTGCAAGGAAAACCTCACCTGCTCCTCTGCTTTGCAGAATCCAAACACAAGCAAAGCTTTTCAGGCCCCGGTGGGGATGGCAGGGAGGCAGGTGTGGGCAGAGACTGTGCTGTTGCCACAGGCACAAGCAGGCACCATGGCTTAGCTGGCTAAAGCACCTGTCTTGTAAACAGGAGATCCTGGGTTCAATTCCCAGTGGTGCCTTATTGACTAACTCTTGGGTAACCTGGTATTGGTTACTGTGGGAGGACAAAACACAGAGCTCTTTGGTCCAGCCCAGTATAGTTGTTTAAATTACACTCACAGGCACTGATAACAGACTTACTGAAAGTTTGGGAGTTAAGAGCTGATAGGTCAGTGGTCCAGCCTGTCACAGATGATCCCGCTTCCTCTGGGACAGGGGCAGGTCTGGGCTCTCACACAGAATGTCTCATTGTGGCTGGCAGAACCTGTGGGCGGCTCATTTAGTTTACACCGAGGGTTGAGTCCTGCTTTGTGCACCGTGTGTGAGAATGAAAATCCTAAACCGCCCTTTGAAATAACGAATGCAGCAGGACGTGTTATTGTCCCTGCCCCAAAGCAGACAGACCAATGGAGAAATGCCATTGAGTCCAGGGTAATACTCCACTGCCGTTCTACCTTGTTTGCTTGCTAAACTCCCTCCCAACCTTGAGGGCTCCCAGAGCCCGATATTGAGCCTGAGCCGAGATGTCTACACTGCAAATTTACCACCCCCACGGCCCTAGCCTGGGAGCCTGCACTGGCACAGGACAGCCATGGGTGTTTCATTGTAGTGTGGACATAGCCTGGCATTATGTCTACACTGCCATTAACACACCCAAGTCACTATTCTCAAACCCTGAGTCAGTTGATTCAGGCTTGTGGGGCTTGTGCTGCAGGGTTATAAAATTACAGTGTAGACACTTGGGCTTCAGCCCAGCCTCCGAGACTCCACGAGGGGTGAGGGTCTCTGAGCCTGGGCTCCAGTCTGAGCCCCAGGAGCCCAAATCAGATCATCCAGGCCAGCCGGGCCACAGGGATTTTGTCACAGTATAGATGCCCTCTCAGGGTATGTCTACACTGCAATGTAAGCCCAAGGTTAGTAGAAGTCATGTCAGCAGCCCCAACACATAAACATAAACCACGAGGGAAAGTCCCACCCCCAAATAAGCTGGGCAGGGTCCTTCTCCCTACAGCTCGTAAATCCGGCAACCAAAAGTCCTTTAACATGAGCCATCCCTGCTCTGCACCCCACTCACAGCTGTTGTCCTTAGTCAGTGCAAGCCCAGAGGTGCCTCTGTAGAGTTCACCTGCCATCCTGGGTGGAAAAGGAGAGAAATAAGAAGGCACCATACTCACTATGCTGTTTAGGGATTCACTCATCCCTCCACAGCCACTCTGTCCTAACATTGGTCTAACACCTAAATTTTAGCATTGACAGCCAGACCCTGGCCCACTTGGCTTTGGAACCGGTGTCCCCTGCCTAGCAAGTGCTATTGAATTGAGGGTGAGTCCTTCAATCGGGGTCTGCCAAGCACAGTTGTGCTGCCCTTGGTTCACACAGCAAGGATAACAACCCTTTATTTCTCCTGCCCCTGTAACATGAAGACTGGGAATCCAACACCAGCCACAAGTGATCATTTCGGCAAGCAACCCAACCTATTTCCAACATACTGTAAAATCCGCATGCAGACTCATACACGAAACCTTGCAAGAAAATCTTCCTGAGGGGGTCTGAAGCACCTGCTGCTGGAGGGAAGGAGGGAGCCATCGGTTGGGATTGAGGAGCAGCGTGAGGCGGGGGGGCCTGTGGGTTGGGATTGAGGGGCACTGGGAATAGGAGGGGGCTGTGGGTTGGGACAGAGGAGAAGGGTGAAGAGGAGCAGGCTCTGGTTGGGAGTGAGGAGCAGTGAGCATAGGAGGGACTGAGGGTTGGGATTGAGGGGCACTGGGAAAAGAGGGGACATGGGTTTAGGCTGAAGAGCATCTTCATTTGGGGATCCAGCAGGAAAGGGGAAGGCAGCAGGTGATTCTAATTCCTTAGGGATATTCTGTGTGTGTGTGTGTGTGTGTGTGTGTGTGTGTGTGTGTGTGTGTGTGTGTGTGTGTGTGTGTGTGTGTGTGTGTGTGTGTGTGTGTGTGTGTGTGTGTGTGTGTGTGTGTAGATACACAAGACAGGGGAGGAACATGCTATATGCCCAGAGGCCTTTATTCCTCCAGGCTGCAAGGACAGAGGGGCTGTCAGGAAGTTGCCCGTTCAAACCCACACAGAAAAAGGCCCTTCTGAGGAAAGGGAAAATCCTGCAGAGAAAAAGTAACATCAAAGAGGACATGAGAAAGACAGTTTAAGATCTTCATGAGTAGTTTATCACCTGACCATGGATTTGAACTGTGGATCCCCAGATTAAAAGTCTGATACTTTACCAACTAAGCTAGTCAGGCTCATGAAGCACAGGAGCAAGTTGGTGCAGAGGAGAAACTAGTCAAGAAAACAAGAGCAAGAAACAATAGGGGAAACCTGCTGCTCTCTCTGGCCCAGTCAACACTACGAGTTTATATCAAAACGTCTGTTAGTCTATAAGGTGCCACAAGACTCTTTGCTGCTTCTACCAACTGAGCTAGCCAGGCTCACATAGGAAAAGTGCAAGTTGGTGCAGAGGTGAAGCTAGTCAAGAAAATTCTTGGGTGAGTTCCCAAAGCCTGAAGTGTCAAAAATATTGTCACGGGTGGTTCAGGGTATATGTTCCCCCCCCCCCAAAAGCAAACAGAAAAAAATTGTTTCTCGCCTTTCTTCAATGTCACCGTATGTCTACTGGATGCTGCTGGCAGACACGGTGCAGCAGCGCTACACAGCAGCATCCCCTTTCTTTCCCTTCCTGAGGGCAGATGCTATGGGAGGACTGATATCTGTCATTGTCATCCCGTGAGTGCTCCTGGTTGGCCTTAGTGAGGTCGGCCAGGGTGCTTGGCAAAATGGGAATGACTCCCAGGTCATTCCCTTCTTTAAGCTTTGTCTAATGGAGATTCAGTCCTGCCTGGAATATCATAGCAGCTGGAGGCTGCCCTCCCCTTCCTGCCTTTGAATTCTACTTGCAGAGGCAATAAAGTCAGTGTTGTTTCAAATTCCTGCATTCTTTATTACTTCATCACACAAATGGGGGGATAACTGCCACGGTAGCCCAGGAGGGGTGGGTGAGGAGGGAAGCAATGGGTGGGGTTGCTGCAGGGGCACCCCCTAGAATGACATGCAGCTCATTGTTTCTGCCCGATGTCTGGGGCTCTGACCTGGAGCAGCCATTTGCTTCTCTAGTTCTTTAGTGCTTAGTGTGGCCGCGTTCACTTGATTGTTTCCAAAAACCGGTTTCTGTAAAATCGGAATAATCCCATAGTGTAGACATACCCTGACACAGCTTTAGAACCCTCTACCCACTATACGGCCAAGAGACAGCAACTCTCAGATCCTGTGTGGATTGTCTGATGGGCTTGGGGCCAAGAGCAAACTGCGTACCCCCTGCCAGAGCAGGAGAAGTAAAAAATAGGGGCTTCCCAAAAAAAGGGAAGGGAAGAAGAGAGAAGCAAGGGCAAAAGGAAGAGAACGTGCAGACACAGGACCCTACCTAAATTCTGAAATAGATTACAAGAAAAAAAGAGAGAGAAAGCAGCATAAAGAAAATTTAAAAAACTTTCAGTAAGAACTGAATTAGAAACCTTTAAAACACCAGTTTTCACACTACCTTTACTTTTCTTCCAAATTCTACTAAAAGAAATTAAGACTTGCCACTAAACAACAGCTTTAAACAAGTTCAGATAACAGAAAAGAAAACCAAAACATTTATTTTTAAATTTGTTTTATAAGGACTAACCACTCAGTCTGTGTTCTCTTCCTAACAGCTTCCTAAAAGGAAAGCAAGAACAGTCATCAATAGCAGACAGCAAGTGCCTTAAAGCAACACTGTCCACTCACTTCATGCTCAGAAAAGAACACTTTAACTCCTCATCGTGGTTAGCAAGGTCAGACACTTTCAACCACAATTCTCTAGTTACAAACTATAGAAATGATCCCTGAAAGTATAGTCTTAATAAAGCTGTGCTCGGCTACATACCCAGGCTAATGTGCGCAAGCTTTATTCCCATGGTGAATGTTTTCATACAAGGGGTTTCACCCCCAGCGAATTAAAGAACAAAAATCTAAAACCAGGTTCCCATTTCATTAAAGCACAATTGAGACAGCTTTAGAAGACTGGCCATTATAAGATGTTTATGTCGCTATTTACAGAAACACACCTCCTGATTAGCATGTGGAGCTCCTAGCAACTAATCAAACCCTCTTGCTGTGCCATACCTCTCACAGGCTCCTCTGTGCCACATGACAGCCAGTCAGGCACAGACAATGCGGACAGGTCAACCCTTTCTAGCATGCTCCGCAGCTGTTTCTC
Source organism: Mauremys reevesii (assembly GCF_016161935.1). NCBI lineage: Eukaryota > Metazoa > Chordata > Testudines > Geoemydidae > Mauremys > Mauremys reevesii. The sequence goes on from NC_052634.1 coordinate 48,261,210, forward strand.
TCCGGCTTGCTCTCAAATTCATCTGCACTAGAAGTTTTTGCAGGGTTCTATGTTACTGGTGGTACCTGCACTAAATCAGTGGGTTTAGGAGTCTGATTTCTCTTGCATACCCCCAAGTTTTACCTCACTTAAAAACTACTGGCTTACATAATCAGATGCAATATTTATAAAAATAAATCACTTGAATATAAGTATTGTACTTACATTTCAGTGTATAGTATAGAGAACAGTATAAACAAATCAATGTATGAATTTTAATTTGTTACGAATTTGCTAGTGCTTTCTATGTAGCCTGTTGTAAAACTAGGCAAATATCTAGATGAGTTGATGTACCCACTGGAAAACCATTGGATACCCCTGTTTGAGAACCACAGCACTAAATCACCCTTACTTTTAGAACTGGTGCCACTTGACCCAAGGCATTCTGAACCAGTTCAGTGCTAGTAGACAGTGGCAACACAGCTGCACTAGGTCTGTTGTTTCTCCCTGCACAATTCCCACTTGGAAAGAAGATATCTTCTGGTCTGACCCTATTTACTATTGTGAGCTGCATAGGCAACTTTCTCTGTGTTATGTGAGCAGAATCCACACACTATATACTACCTGTATGGCCCTGAGGATGCCACATCGGCCGCAGCTGTTGATTGAGCCACAGGTTGAGAATCACTAGTCTATAATTTTGCAAAGTCCATTGCCACAGGCTTTTCCCCCATGTCTGCTGTGAGACAAGAGCACATGAAATTCATAGCAATATAAATATGAGTGAAACCCCCCAAATATATTTACATAAAAACTAGATAGTCTCATTTTAAAACAAAGAAAAACACAGGCCACACCGGGAGTGGGGCAAGAGTCTCCAATGATTTATACCCGCTCCTACCCGCCATTCAGCATAAGAATTAACCTAAATGGATCATGACTATTTACATAGAGCATCTTTCTCCTACAAAGCAGAATAAGACAAAAGGTTGAGGCTGTTCCCCTTCACATTTGAGGGGGAGGGGAGAGGAGTAGAAGGATTTAGATGTTTAATCCACTTCAGATTATGAAAGAAACCAGACTATTAGGTTAGGTTCCAGGGAATTTTTTTTCACCAGACAAAAGAGTATAAGGTTTAAACAAACAATTTAATATTGATACACAGGGATGATGATTGTGAAGCTTGGTTGAGGTAGAGGAGTCAGAGGGTGGGATATTTCCCTTACTGCTAAATGATGAACTAGCAATTGGCTGAGCCCTCAAGGGTTAACTCTCTCACTCTGCAAGGCAGCAGGAATGGAGGGAGATATGCGCATTTCCCTTAAGTACACTGCCTTGTTAATTAGATCAGCTTGCTGAGACCCCAGCTGCTGCAAGCTCTCTCCCTCCTGAGCCCTGCTCTATGGAAGATAGGGTAAGTGGGGTGCAGGAGCAGGGGGTAGGGGGACACCCTGACATTAGCCCCCCCTCTTCCTTCCCTCCCCCCAGCACAGCAAGCAGGAGTCTCGGGGAGCAGCTCCAAGGCAGAGGGCAGGAGCAGCACATGGCAGTGGGGGGGGGGAGGGACACAGCTGAACTGTAGGCAGCTGCTGCACAGGGAACTTAGGGGAGTGGGGAGCTGATAGGGGGCTGCCGGTCCATCCTGGGTCCAAGCCCCCACCCAGGGGCAGCAGGTTATATGGGCTCGAGGTGCTCGAGCACCAGGAATATTCAAGACTGGGGGCTGTGCTCCACCAATATTTGGAGCTGGGTTTCTCCCCTGGCCCTGCCTGGCGCGTCCCCCGCCCCCCCACCTTGGAGCTTCTCTGCCTGGAAAAAAAAAAACAGCCAGTGCCTCTCTCCCTTGCTTGTGCTGCAGGCTGCCTGCAGCTGCTTCTGCCTTAGGCCAGGGGTTGGCAACCGGTGGCTCGCGGCTCGCCAGGGTAAGCACCCTGGCAGGCCGGCCCGGTTTGTTTATCTGCCGCATCGGAAAGTTCAGCTGATCGCGGCTCCCACTGGCCGCGGTTCGCGGTCCCAGGCCAATGCGGGAGGCAGGAAGCCGCGGCCAGAACATCCCTCGGCTCGCGCCGCTTCCTGCCTCCCGCATTGGCCTGGGACCGCGAACCGCGGCCAGTGGGAGCCGCGATCGGCCGAACTTGCCGACGCGGCAGATAAACAAACCGGGCCGGCCCGCCAGGGTGCTTACCCTGGCGAGCCGCGAGCCACCGGTTGCCGACCCCTGGCCTAAGGCTATAGAGATCAGCGGCCAGCAGCCTGTTGGAGCACCAAGGGAGGGGGAGAGGGAGAGAGGAGTGGGGAGGAGGCACACACGTGCTTGGGAGCCCTCTCTCTCCCCCCCCCCCCCGCACCCACCGGGGGGGGACGCCCAGGGGGGCGCTGGCCAGGAGATGGGCATCTGGGGTGGCCCGCACACACCGGGGCAGCGGCTGGGGCTTCTGGGAGGGTTGACCCTGTGATCCGCCCCCTCCCCCCACAGCCCCACTCCTGCCCAGTGCTGGGCAAGGGGCAGCCCCATCCCCAGTGAGACAAGGGTGAGGGGCAGCAGGCTGCAGCAGGGGAGGAAGGAAGCCACATGTGCTGGCAGTTCCCCTGCCCCCAGCACCCACCAACCCACCACAAGGGAGAGGTGGGCGGGGGGCTCCCTAGACTTGAGCAGCTGGGGCTTGGGTGAATTTTGTGACACCCTGTTTCCCCAGCCACCACCCTGCAGTCCCCACTCCTGCCCCACGCTGGGCAAGGGCAGCCCCATCCCCCATCCCCAGTGAGGCTATGGTGAGGGTCAGCAACAGGGGAGGCCACACTTGATGGCAACCCCCCGCCCGGTACCCACCGCAGGGGAGGCGAGTGGGCTTTCTGGACCTGAGAGAGGCCCTAGGAGCATGTGCAGTGACCATGGTGCAGAGTGAGTGTGCTGCCGGGGGGGGGTCCTCTCTGGCCCTAGCCCTGGGGTAGCCTGTCTGCACCCCAAGTTCCTTATCTCCAGCCCTGCCCCACCCCAGAGCCTGCACCTCCAGCACCCCAACCCTGAGCACCCTCCTGCACTGTCAACCGCTCATCCCCAGCCCCACCCCAGAGCCCTCACTTGAGGGGAAAAACACTCAATTTAAATTTGGTGGTCAGTTTGGAGTATCATTGTGTTTAGCACAATACTTGATTATTTTACACCCTTTAAAGTGTATAACTAGTCGTATACAGGTGTTACGAAGTGAGAATGTTCTTAATGTTTTCTCTGAATACTGCGTGGGTGCCTCAGTTTCCCCTATGCATTTCTCAAGGATCTAGTTGGTGGTAGGGTGACCAGATGACAAACATGAAATATCGGGACGCGGGGGGGGGGGCGGGGGCGGAGCAAAAAAAAAAAAAAAAAGCCAGAGCGCCCCCCGCCACCAGGCGGCAGTGGCACAGCCCCGTCTCCACCCAACTCTCAGCTCTGACCCCCAATACACTCCCAGCTCCCCCATCCCCTCGCTCCTGGGCCCCGAGCTGTGCAGCCGAGCCACGCTCCGGACCCCTCTTGCAGCTCCCGGCCCAGCCGCTCCCAGGCTTCATTGCACCAGCCCCACAGCAGAGGCTGCTCCACTCTGCCCCGCCTGGGACACTCGCCCCGGGCAGCCCCGTTCCGGCTGCAGGGAACTTGGGGACACCCCCCCCCCACGGGCAGGGGGCGAACCAGGCAGCTGGGCCCGGCCCCTCCTGGCAGGAGCGTGTCTGCCCCACACGTGTCTCTGCCCGCTGCCTGCTCCGCGCTGCCCTGCAGGGCTGGAGCAGCCTCGTGCTGCGCTCCCAGCCCGGCCACGGCCCGTGTGCAACCCTGGGAGGGAGGAGGAATGCCGCCTGCTTGGGGACGAGGCGAGTCCAGGGCGGGGAGTTGGGGAGGGGTCCAATGGGGCAGTGAGGGGCGGGTCCAGGGCAGGGATTTGGGGAGGGGTCCAATGGGGGAAGAAGGGGGATGGTCATGGGAAGTGAGGGGTGAAAGCCCCTCCGGGCTCCGTCTATGCACCGGAGCGGAGGGCAAAATTGCTTGTTTGTCCAGTGTCCCGACCGAACATCGGTCGGGACGCGGGACAAACAAGCAAATATCGGGACAGTCCCGATAAAATCGGGACGTCTGGTCACCCTAGTTGGTGGGATAAGGGGGTGTGATTGTTGTAGAGCCCTAGAGGGCCAGTGTGATGCCGTCTGCACAGAGAATGGCCGCAACCCTGTCTCCGGGCAACTGATGGCCTGGGCCACGCTCCTGCAAGGTGCCAACTGAAGGTGTTGGAGAACAGAGAGATCAGGTGGCCTCCTAATGCCTGGAAAAGAGACAAAGGCCGGAGGAGGGAGTGTCAGTGCCTGTGCGGACTTCCGGGAAGCGCATGGTGTGGAAGGGGATGCTGGGATGCTTTGGAACAACTCCATACAAAGCCAGTCAGGACTCTGGGAGAGCCTCCTCTCTCGGAGCAGACTGTCTCCAGGGCAAGAAGCTTACACCTACCTGGGCCGGACATCGGAGCATTCAGCCCTTCCACACCGTGCGCTTTCCGCAGCGAGTCTGCCCAGGTGGGTCCTGGGCAACCAGAGGTCCCTGCACCCCAACTCCGCAGTCAGATGTGACTCTCAGCCAGACAGTAAAACAGAAGGTTTATTAGATGACGGGAACACAGTTTAAACAAAGCTTGTTGGTACAGAAAACAGAACCCCTCTGTCAGGTCCATCTTGGGGGATGGGGAGCCCAGACCCAAGTTCTGGGTCTCTCCCCATTTCCCCAGCCAGCTCCAAACTGACACTCCCTCCTCTGGCCTCTGTGTCTCTTCCGGACAGGGAGGCCACCTGATCTCTTTGTCCCCAACACCTTCAGTTGGCATCTTGCAGGGGAAACTGAGGCACCCACACAGTATTCAGAGAAAATATTAAGAATATTCCCACGTCATCACAACAGGTGCAACAAAATATAATACTGTATATTGAAGTAGGCAAGTGCTGCTTCTGACTTTCCACTTTTAATTGACCCTTGTAATCTTGTGGCATTGACGCGTTGTAGCTTCATTTTATATCAGCTTACAGGGCGGGAGCAGGGGGGCACCACCATTTTGGGCCCCACCAAAAATTATACAAACCTGCCGCCTATGCTTCGAGTTACCTAGTTATCAAGTGTCGTGAATGGTGTTTGGTGCGTGTCTGGGAGCTCCTCGTGCTGAAGTAGAAAGCAGTGGGGGAAGAGCGGCTGCCTAGCATCCGAGACTCTGAGCATTGCTTCTCTGCTCCTTGGAGCTAAGATCAAGCGTAGTGTCAGTTCTTATCAGTTTAATATCTGATAGGTCCTTTATTTGAGGACTGTATGTTAAATTGATTTTTGGAACAAGGGGATGGAATAGGAGCTTGCTCTGTCCACCCCATGCATTGACCTGGTATTGCAGTGTCTCCAGGACCAGTGCCTCTTCCTCTGGGGAGAATCGTCTGGTTAGAAAGGCAGACAGTGTTTCCCTCCAAAGATGCTGATTTGATAACATATTTTTAAAGTAGTGGAAAAATCAGGTCTCTTTAGCACTTTAGTTTTTTCATGGCAACATATTGTAAAAATTTTTGGGTGTGTTTTCTGAGTCTATAGATGTGAGATGGGGCACCACCCCTGCCAGCCGGGAGCAGTTTCTGACTTTACATCAGCAGCGCACACCTCCCTGTCCCCCACCCTGGGGATTTCCTGCCCTCTCCCACACAGACCAACCTTCCCATATCGGTCTCGTGTGTGAAGAACTACGCTTCCCAGTGTGCACAGGGAGGGGGGCGTTGTCTGAGCAACCTGCCGTCACATCCGCTCTGGGACGAGCCAGGAACTACAACTCCCAGCCTGCCCCGGGGCGCCTCCGTCCTCTCCAGCCCAGGTGAGGGCGGGTCCCTGGGTCCGCCTGACACCTCCCCAGCGCAACCCCGCACCCCCGCCCCGGCCCCCAGGGAGCCCCGCCCCGCCCCCCCCGTGCAGGGTGTGACGCTGCCCCGCGCAGGAACGTGCTGCGCCGCTTCGCCCCTTTCACCCCCCCCGCTCCCCCCGGGCTGGTGGGGGCGGGGCCGGGGCTGGCTCTGCCCGGGGACTGGATCCCCGTGCCCGCCCCGCGGGATGTTCCCGGCGCCCCTTGTAACCTCCCCGCCCCCGCTGGGTATGAGCGGGTCCGGGTGGGTCCGACGGGCCCCGGCACCGGCCGCGTGTCACCCCCCGACTCCCGCTGCCCCCGGCCCCGCCCCCTCCCCCGGGTGAGCCCGGCGCCAAACACCCGCGGCAGGGACAGTGACACCCCAGACAGACCCGCCCCGGCCTGAATGAGTCCTGCTCCTTCCCCCTGCCCCCAACGACCCGCCCCCTCTCTCCTCGCCCAACGCCGTGTCCCCTTTCCCCGAGGTCCTGCCCTGACTCTGCCCCTAACCCCGTGGTCCCGCCCTCACATCGCCTGTTCCCCTAATCCCGCCCCTTCCTCCAAGGCACCACCCTCCCATTGCCCCTTTTCCCCCGCACCCCACCCGCACACTGCCCCTTCCCCGAGTCCCCACTCCCACATTGCCCCCAATACACCCCTCCCCTGCACCCTTTCCCCCAGGACCCACCCCCACATGGCCCCTTCCCCCGAGTTCCCGCCCTTGAGCTTGTCACCCCTCGACTCCCCCAGCCTGCCCCTGGCCTGAATGAGCCCTGCTCCTTCCCCGAGCCCCCCCCCCGCCCCCAAAGCCCGCCCCCCCTTCCCCCAAAGCCCTGCCCCCTGCCCCCCCGCTGTCCCTGCCCCCAAAGCCCTGCCTCCGCCCCCCATACCCCTAAAGTCCTGCTCCGCCCCTTCCCCAAAGTCTTACCCCACCCCGCATACACCCAAAGCCCTGCCCCTGCCCCCGCCCAGTCACTGCCCACCCCGTGTGGGGGCACCAGCACTGTGCCAGGTCTTGATGCGAAATTGTCCAAGCTGGCCCAGGGGAGACGTGTGTGTCCCTGCTGCCCCCTGCTGGTGGGGCTGAGCCCTACTCTGTGTGTGTGTGCATCTGTGACACTGTTTGTATCAGTGTGTTGCTGGGATAACCAGTAGGAAATGGCTTTGCAGGATTTTGTATCCTGCAGCAAGTCTCTCTCTCTCTCTCTCTCTCTCTCTCTCTCTCTCTCACACACACACACACACACACACACACACACAGAGACTCACAAAGGGACTCACACAATCCCAAGAACACTCACACACAACACACCCAGAGGGACATGCTAGCCCAACCCCAAAGAGAGAAACAATCACACCCCCAGCCACACTCACAATCACTCCCCCCCACCACAATATTCACAATCATGCTCAGAGACACAACCACACACAGTTCACTCCCACTGCTCCAAATACAAGGACCTCCTGCCCCACACAGCATGTGCCAAGGCCTGTGGAACTCACTGCCACTGGACAGCTACCAATGAGAAAGATCCCCTCGTGCTCGATCGTCTGCTTGGCCCCCTGCCCCTCTTGGGGTGCGCCAGCGGCGTGGCTGGGGATTGTGCAATGGCCCAGCACCAGGCAATGCAGAACGGACACCACACGCCCTGCCCTGCCTCACCTGAGCTGCTCTCCAGGTGCATCGGAGCCGAGCACCCCACACCTTGGCACTCCTGCCCCACAGGGGGTGAGCTGCAGTCCCTGCCACACTGCGCAGAGGGGAGAAAGGTCAGGCCAGCCAGCCGTTGTAAGATGGGGAAATCACCATCGGGGTCGACGGTATGGGGGCTGTGACAAACGGAGAAACGGTTGTCGTGCCGGCAGAAGGCAGCAGAGCATGCACACACACACAATTGCAAACATACATGAACACATGCATGAATCCAGCCACACACACACAAACACCCGCACAAATCCAGCCAACACCAACACAAGCCTGGGAGCCAGGGGAGCAGAGCAGGCTGGGGCCGGGTCACTCCACGTCCCCCAGGAATTAGCCCCCCATGTCCCACGATGGCCTGGGGCCAGCCCCCTTCTGCCCCCCCCCATGCAGGCCGGGCGCCCCCGCCTGCCCTCCTCCCCTGGCTCCCAAACTTGGGAGGGGGAACCGCCCCACAGCACTCGCCGGTGGCGTGGCTGGGAGCCAAGGAGTGGACCAGGCTGGGGCTGGGTCACCCACTTACCATGCAGTGAGTGCAGGGGCGGAGGGGGCGGGGCGGGGCGGGGACAGAGGAGGGGCGGGGGCCATGGGGAAGAGCCGGGCAGCCCCCCCCACACTGCAGCAGCTCCCCACCCCAGCTCACCTCCGCCCCGCCTTCTCCCCTGAGCACACCAGCGCCGCTCCACTTCTCCCGCCTCCCAGGCTTGCGGTGCCAATCAGCTGTTTAGTGCGGCAAGCCTGGGAGGGGAGGAGAATTAGAGTGGGGGCGGCGTGCTCAGGGGAGAAGACGGGGCAGAAGTGAGCTGGGACAGGGAGCGGTTCCCCTGCACGCCCCCTTCCCCCCGTTACTTGCTGTGGGCAGCCCCTCCCCCTGCACCTCCCCCAGCCCCCTGCCCCAGCTCATCTCCACTCCACTGCCCCCCCTGAGTGTGCTTTTTGGTGCCCCCAACCACTTGGCACCCTGGGCGGCCGACTAGTTCGCCTAGTGGTTGCACCGGCCCTGGCCACTGCCTGTCAGCAGGATTCCCCCTCCTCCTCCTCAGTGAGAATAAATCTCCGCACCTAGACAGCCGGTCCATCTGCTGCACCCCAATCCCCCATGCCTGAGCCTCCCTGCCGAAGCCCTGCACCTGGCTCCAGAGAATTAAGGCTCACATCTCACTGGGAACTCGACTTCTTGTGCCCAGAGAGTCTCGGCCCCCCGCAGTAGCTGACCTGAGAAACACAGTGTCTGCAAAAGCAGCAAAGAGTCGTGTGGCACCTTATAGACTAACAGACGTATTGGAGCATGAGCTTTCGTGGGTGAATCCCCACTTTTTTGGATGCATCAGTGTCGGCCTTTTCCAAAGAAGTGCCTGGAGGGCCTTTTTCTGTGTGACCACGTGGCCTAATGGATAAGGCGCCTGACTTCGGATCAGGCGATTGAGGGTTCGAGTCCCTTCGTGCTTGTGCAGTTTTACCTTTGTGCTGAAAGTCCTGCTCCCTTCAGGGCTGGAATCTCTTCTTGGCCGCTCAGGCCAATGCTCTGGCTTCAGCTAGAGCCCCAGGAAGGAGTTGGGGGTTGGGTGTCACAAAGGCTGGGGCATGAGCCCCAGGTGCTTCCAGTCTCACCTTTGCCCTTCCTGACTTGCCAAAGAAAATGGGTGGCTGCCCGGGCTAGCGTGTGGAGCAGTTTCCCTCTTCCAAGTGTGCGCCTGTCCCTGTGCTGGAGGGTACTTGCTAAATAGCACCTTGGGAGCCTGGGTGTTTCTCTGCTTCTCGCCAGCTGGGGAAAAGCCTCTTGGGGTAAAATCTCCTGCCCCACTGCCAAAGTGAGCACCTGGAGTGGGAATGGTAAGAGGCGCCACCAAGGGGGCTGGCCCTGCTTTCCTACCGTCTTTGATAATGGCCACAGAGCATCAGCAGCCACCCTGCATGCTGGTCTGTGGGTGGCCTTCAGTGGGGGTTTGGCAGGGCCGGCTCCAGACCCCAGCACGCCAAGCACGTGCTTGGGGCGGCATGCCACGGGGGGCACTCTGCCTGTCGCTGGGAGGGTGGCAGGTGGCACCGGTGGACCTCCAACAGGCGTCCCTGCGGAGGGTCCGCTTGTCCCGCGGCTCCAGTGGACCTCCTGCAGACGTGCCTGCGGATGCTCCTCCGGAGGCATGGGACCAACGGAACCTCCGCAGGCACGTCTGCAGGAGGTCCACCGGAGCCACGGGACCGGCGACCACCAGAGCGCACCCCGCGGCGTGCTGCCGTGCTTGGGGCGGCGAAATTGCTAGAGCCGCCCCTGGTATTTGGCACGGCAGGGAGCAGCCTGGCCGGGTGTCTTTGTGGCTGTCTGCTGGCCATGCATAGGCATGGTTCTCCCCTCCTCTAGCCCTGCCCTGAGTTGCTCTGTGGCTTTTAAGCCTTCCTTGGAGCTGTCAGCACCAGCCGCCTCTGCTCTAGGTGCCCAGAGGAGGAGAGGTGCTGGGCTCTGTGACGAAGTGGAGGATTTTCTTGGGGTTTTCTGTGTTTTCCAGTGGGTTGCATGCACAGGGAGTGGGACTCAGTGTCCCCGGGTGTTACTGGTTTAACGAGGGGAGGGGAGAGGGAGAGGGAGTTTGTTGTTACAGAGGACCAGAGAGGGACTTGGGACCCCGGCTGATGGCCTGGAGGATGGAGACCCCAGCGACTGGTGACCTGGTGATCCGGAGACCCAGCTCAGGAGTCACAGCCGGTTCTGGCCAGTGGGAATAAAATGGGCTGCAGAGAGAGGACCCCGGAGAGGAGAGGAGGCCCAGGCAACCCTGTTTACCTGGAGAAAAGACAATGCACATAGGTGGAGCTTGGGGCCGGGCAGGGGCGGCTCTACCTATTTGGCCACCCCAAGCAGTCATGTGCAGAGCAAAGGCGGCCCGGGGCACTGTGTCAGGCTCTGGCACCGCTTGAGACAATGGACCATCTTCAGCCACCAGCCGACCCAGGATCTAAGGCAGGAATGGGGTGAGGAAGCAAGTCAAGCTGAGCAAGGCAGGCAAAAATTCATCTTGCCTTCGTGGGCGCTCGCAGTGATGCCCTTTTTGTGTGCCAGGGCTGACAAAAACCTCCCAGACAGAGAAGCAGCAGGCCCAAAAGCCCTCTACACCAACGTTCCATACAAAGATGGACTACAAGCCACCAGGAACAGTATCCCCGATAATGTCACGGCAAACCTGGTGCCTGAACTTTGTGACTTTGTCCTCATTCATAAAGATTTGGGGACAATGTATACCTTCAAGTCAGCAGCACTGCTATGGGTACCCGCATGGCCCCACAGTATGCCAACATTTTTATGGCTGACTTAGAACAACACTTCCTCAGCTCTCATCCCCTAACGCCCCTACTCTACTTGCGCTACACTGATGACATCTTCATCATCTGGACCCATAGAAAAGAAAACCCTTGAGGAATTCCACCATGATTTCAACAATTTCCATCCCACCATCAACCTCAGCCTGGACCGTCCACACAAGAAATCCACTTCCTGGACACTACAGTGCTAATAAGCGATGGTCACATAAACACCACCCTATACCGTAAACCTACTGACCATTATATTTACCTACATGCCTCCAGCTTTCACCAGAGCACACCACACAATCCATTGTCTACAGCCAAGCTCTAAGATACAACTGCATTTGCTCCAACCCCTCAGACAGAGACAAACACCTACAAGATCTCTAATAAGTGTTCTTACAAGTACACTACCCACCTGCTGAAGTGAGGAAACAGATTGACTGAGCCAGAAGAGTACCCAGAAGTCACCTACTACAGGACAGGCCCAACAAAGAAAGTAACAGAACCCCACTAGCCGTCACCTTCAGCCCCCCAACAAAACCCTCTCCAGTGCATCATCAAGGATCTACAACCTATCCTGAAGGACGATCCCTCACTCTTACAGATCTTGGGAGACAGGCCAGTCCTTGCTTACAGACAGCCCCCCAACCTGAAGCAAATACTTACCAGCAACCAAACAACAGAAACACTAACCCAGGAACCTATCCTTGCAACAAAGCCCGTTGCCAACTCTATCCACATATCTATTCAGGGGACACCATCATAGGACCTAATCACATCAGCCACACTATCAGAGGCTCATTCACCTGCACATCTACCAATGTGATATATGCTATTATGTGCCAGCAATGCCCCTCCACCATGTATATTGGCCAAACCAGACAGTCTCTACGTAAAATAATAAATGGACATAAATCACATGTCAAGAATTATAACATTCAAAAACCAGTTGGAGAACACTTCAGTTTCTCTGGTCACTCATTTACAGACCTAAAAGTCGCAATATTGCAACAAATAACCTTCAAAACCAGACTCCCACGAGAGACTGCTGAATTGGAATTAATTTGCAAAGTGGACACCATTAAATTAGGCTTGAATAAAGACTGGGAGTGGATGGGTCATTACACAAAGTAAAACTATTTCCCCATGTTTATTTGTCCCCCTACTGTTACTCAAACCTTCCTGTCAACTGTTGGAAATGGGCCATCCCAATAATCACTACAAAAGGTTATTTTCTCCTGCTGATAATAGCTCACCTTAACTGCTCACTCTTGTTATAGTGTGTATGGCAACACCCATTTTCTCATGTTCTCTGTGTATATATCTTCCTGCTACATTTTCCACTGCATGCATCTGATGAAGTGGGTTTTAGCCCACAAAAGCTTATGCTCAAATAAATTTGTAAGTCTCTAAGGTGCCACAAGTACTCCTCTTTCTTTTTGCAGATAAATGAATGGAGGTTAAATCCATGAATGGCTATTAGCCAGGATGGGTAAGGAATGGTGTCCCTAGTTTCTGTTTGTCAGAGGGTGGAGATGGATGGCAGAAGAGAGATCATTTGGTCATTACCTGTTAGGTTCAGTCCCTCTGGGGCACCAGGCATTGGCCACTGTTGGCAGATAGGATGCGGGGTTGGATGGACCTTTGGTCTGACCCAGTATGGCCATTCTTATGTTCTTCTGAAGGGAGAGGCAGTTACCTACAACAGAGTTTCTATAGTGTAGTGGTTATCACGTTTGCCTAACACGCAAAAGGTCCCTGGTTCAAAACCAGGCAGAAACATGCTGGCTTGTTTTTCCCAGCTCCTACTGGCCTGTCCCTGCTGTTGTAGGAGCAGCAGTGATTTCTATGCTCAAAAGGTCTCTTATACTTCCCCTGCTCCCACTTTTGTCTCCTCTCCCTCTCTGAATGCCTGTGAAGTGGCTTTCCCCCTCCCGCTCCCTCCTGGAATGCTGGTGGGATGAATGGGCTGGTTGAAGAGCAGAAGAGCTCCCAGGTAGACAAGGTGTCTGGGACGCTAATTAGGCAGCACTCACACACCCAGAGCATGGACACTGCCCAAGGTGGAGTGTGACCAACCAGATGCAGCCAAGTCATCTCTAGTCGCAGGCCATGAGGTGCAGGCCCTTAAAAGGGGAAGGGACCCTGTGCTCAGGAGAGCACTCACAAGCTTGTACCTCCAGTGAATACCCTTCGCCCGGACCGTCTGGCCAGTGGTTCTCTGCGTTGTATTTCATTGTGCCTCAGGAAGATTTACCTTCATCGCACCATCCATCACGGTGCTGTGGGACACTTACCTTGCAGAATCCTGACATCTCCAGTGCCGTGCCTGTCCTGGGAGTGTGAGTGTGACACCCCACCCCGCTTCTTTTGAACTTAGCTATCAATATAATAAACGTGCTGCTTTCTGCCAAACTCCGGTGGGTCATTAGTGCTCCCTACGCTGACTAGCTGGCCCAATTTCGGGTAACACCTGCGATAACCCAAACCCCTGCATGGCAGAGGGTAGTGAAATGAGCTGAGAAAAAGCCTTGGCATCAGCAGGGGAAAGCTAGAGGATCTTGGCCAGTCACCTTTTGAAGCCTTGTGGCTTGGTCTCCTCTGCCCTTGGAGATTGGCCTATGGCGGCCGGCTCTTCTGCGTGACTTGCCAAAGGAGGAAGTGAGGCAGGGATGGGGAAAAAGAGGAAAGTCGAGCAGAGGAAGGCAGGGCAGAAGCTCAGCGCCTCAGTGCGGCTAAGTGGGGTTAGTAGATCGTCACCATTCGTTCTGCAAAGCCTGGGGAGGTGCGGTTGGCTGCTGGGAGGCAGAATCTTGTGCCTGCCTCTTGGCTTCCCAGGGATGGCTACTTGCAGCCCAGGAGAAGAAGGATGGTTCTGGGTGAAAGGAAGACAAGCAAAGCTCTGGGAGGAAATTTGGGAGCAGGGTGCTGGCTGTGCGCTGGGGGAGGGGGTTGGGGTACAGGCGGGGTGGCGCTTACCCCGGGCACTGCAGCTCCCAAAATGACCAGTACACACAACCCTCCGGCAGCAGCTCCTAGGTGGGCGGGGACAGGGGGTCTCCATGTGCCGCTGTTTGCAGGCGCTGCCCCCTGCAGTTTCTGGCCAATGGGAGCTGCGGAGTTGGTACTCGGGGTAGGGGCAGTGAATGGAGACACTCCCCCCACCCCAGGGGATGCTGGGACATGCCGGCCATTTCTGGGAGCGGCACGGAGGGACGGAGGTAGAATGGGCAGGGAGCCACCTCAGTGCTGCTGGCACATCTCTGCACACCCATTGGGGGAGGGGAGCAGAGGGCCTCCATGTGCTGCCTGGGGTAGGGGCAGTGCACAGAGCTGCCTCCCCTCCCGGGTCTATTACAGGAGTGGGTGGGTGGGGTCTTTTGGCCTGCAAGGTGCAGCAGGTCGGACTAGAGGATCACATTGGTCCCTTCTGACCTTAAAGCCTCTGAGTCTAAAAGGGAGAGGGAAGTAAAGGAAAAAAATAAAAAATAAACCAAACATTATAATACCAGGATGACTCCACCTGCTCATTGTATAGTCCCGCCCCTTTCTTCCTCCACTGGGTGTTGAATGACCTGCAGCACATTGATTCTCTCATTCCATTGCTAAACTGATACAATGTGACTGAAATTAAACCCATTCCCAGCAGAGAAAACATCACTTCCTTGCATTGACTGGGAATCCAACCCAGGTCAACTGCTTGGAAAGCAGCTATGCTCACCACTATACCACCAATGCAGCTGGCAAAAATACTGCTTATGCTTGCCCAATGAGGCTAGACCAGAATTGAGGCGTTTTACTGCCTATTAAAATGTACTGGAGTCTCATCACTAAAAAAAAACTACCTCTATCTTCACCTGGGTTTGAACCATCAGCCTCTCAATTAGGTCACCAAAGTGGTTAATCACAGACACAGGTAACTACCCTACTTCCCAAGTTTGTCTATGAAGCACCTACAGGGCTACACCTGGCTAGTCAGGGAGGCTCACTGCTGGGGTTATGAGTTTAGGCCTCACCCAAAGCATCGGTTTTCATTAGCCATGGAGCTTCCCCCACTCACTTTGTCTAATTCACATGGAAAGTGCCATACGAGGGTGATGAGAGCAAATTCTAAACTCTGAAATGTGGAGGTGGCCCATAGATTGGGATAAGGGGTTTGAAGAGAAAAAGCTCTAAGGGTATAAAACCAGACAGTCTCCAGGGGCAGGTACGGTACAACCCCTCAACAGGGAGCCATTTGGGGGAGGGGGTTTCACTTCCTCTGTTAAATGTCCTGAGAGGTATTTTAAGATGAAGGTAACACCATGGCTAACAGTTGACTGGCATGTCCTGGGTTAAAGAAAGGAAGGGAATTGGGTTAATAGTCGGAAGATTTGTGTTACCGTCACTGTCTGACCCCCCTTCAGTGCAGAGGTTTGTACTTTGTGGGGTGGAACGCACAGACTCCTGGAGAGCAGGGGCAGCTGTTTCCATGGCAGAGAGCCTGGCACTTAGGAGACTTTCTACACTTGCTGTTTTGAAGCAGTTCAATAAAATAACGGTGGAGCTACAATGTCCAGTCAAAAATTTCAGCCCCCCCCCGGTGCAAAAATGCTATTTGAGGATCTAAACAGGAGGCTTCCGGCGCTAGGACACCTGACCAGAGAGCGCAGTGGGGGGTGTAAGAGCTGCTGACTCTGAGGGTCCTGGGCTAAATCCACTTGCAGGTGGAAGTGTTTTGATTTACTTGATGGATAATGAGCACCAGCTACCAGGGGAGAAGCCCTGCCAACCTGCTGCCACTCCAGCTGCTGCCCCGGGAGGGGGGAGCCCCAGGGGGCCTGCTGCTGCTCCGGCCACCCCAGGAGTGCTGCCGGGGGCCACCAAGCTGCGGCTGCTCCTGCTGCCCATGGAACCACAGGAGGGAGATGATTTTTTGACAGTGACGGACGCCTCGTCCTAAAGGCCTTTGTCTGCCTCCTTCTAGTGACTGGTTGGTACAGGAATGCAGCCCTCACTCCTGGGGCTCTCCTGGGGAAATAATGTTTCTGTGCAAAACACCAAAGCTTTTGACAGAAAGGAAGAAAAGGAAATGGCCACACGATGGGACTAGGACATAAGGAATGAAACACAAGATGCTTCTCCCATGTGCATTGACTTTGAACCTTGTTTCCGGTGGTGGTGTATCCACATTGGTCCCAGGACATGAGAGACAAGGGGGGGGGGGGGGTCACATAATATCTTTTCAAGGACCAAGGAAGGGAGTATTATTTACTGCTTCTCATAACACAAGAACTAGGAGGGGTCACTAAATGAAATGAATAAGCTGCAGGTTTGAAATGAACACACTTCCCTCAAGCTGCTGGCAATGCTTCTACTAATGCAGCCCAATCTGCTGTTAGCCTTCTTGGCAACAAGGGGACCGTTGACTCATATCCAGCTTCTCATCCACTGTAATCCCCAGGTCCTTTTCTGAAGAACAGCTGCTTAGCCAGTCGGTCTCCAGGCTGTAGCAGTGCAGGGGATTCTTCCTTCCTAAGTGCAGGACTCTGCACTTCTCCTTGTTGAACCTCCTCAGATTTCTTTTGGCCCAATCTGCCAATTTGTCTAGGTCACTCTGGACCCAAACCCTGTCCTCCAGCGCTTGGATTCTTAACATGCTTTCACAGAGTGAAGAGCACATGTTCCATGATTTCATATGGCAGAGTTTTATGCTATAGGGAGCTTTCCCTGTGTGAATTTGACAGGTGAATCAACATAGAGACATATTGTGACCCTTCTCAGGGAGCTGAGGGCTGAGAGTTTCCTTGTTGCCACCTTCCACTAGGAAGATGGAGTTTTGCATTTGGCAGCTGGATGTTAGGGACCAAACTCACCCAGCCCGTCAGGCACTCAAGGACCCTCCTCTGAGCTACAGCAGCCACCCTAACCCGAGTTCCTTCAATGTGTCCCCCTCTGGGGTCCAGCCCGGATCACCAGATACTCAGAGAAATCCCAGATCCTCTCTGCCCAAAGCAATGGTATATCCCAGGTTACTCGTTTTACTGTGGACCACTGCTACTGTATCTCACACAGCACTTGAGTATAGTTATCAAACAAGCAGAAATTTATTTAACAACCGATAGAGATTTAAACAAACAAATGTGAGTGATGGAAACCAACTGTTACCAACTAAACAAAATCAGAAAATGCAACCTACACTTTTTAATAGTTACCTTTCCTATGTAAGTAGAGTCTCACCTCACACTTCAGTCAATTTCACTGACTGCTAGTCCCTAAGAGCCACGGCCCTGCCTTTCATGAAGCACCACTGGTCATTAGGAATCTCCTTGGTGAATGGACCCAGAGTGTTTTTCTCCACCCTCTTATGAACTGAATCAGTCTTTTGTCTTTATTCACAGAAAGGACGATCTCCTCATTCTCATACGGTCCTTGTCACTTCCACAGGGTTTCGATGTCTATAATTTGTCTTTGATGGTTTTCCATTGGCTTTTCTGGGTTGGTGCAGAGGCTGACAATGGAGCAATACATCACATAACTGGCTAGCAAGGGAGAGGTGCCAATTCCCTCCCACTGGAATGGGCCGTCCCCACCACGACCTATGATTGGGGTGATTCACTTTCACAACAATACCATATGGGCATAATTTTCCATGTACTTACATTACCCCTTAACTATGACTTGGACACACCTCTTGCAGTGAGTAGGAGTATCAATAATTTACAAGCTTTCAGTAGAGATCTCACTGCTATGCTTCCTGGATAACTATCATAAAAGCAGTGTATTGGGTGTGGGGAGTTTGTCAGGTCTGACACAGGAGTTGCTTGTGAAGAACAGTGACCCCTTTGCCAATTGGCACCAATGAGCTTTTGTCACAGATGCACTGAGCTATACAGTCACCCCCTGATAGAACAGAAAGGCCAGCACAAAAAACAGAGAGAGGAACAATAAGATATTAAAATGACAATGGCTGGAACTCTCCATTTCTCTCAGTCTTTGCATTCATGGGCACTAAGAGCTGTAGCTACAGTTGAGGAACCAGGTGAGCGGACAGCTGGCTCCTCCATACGAGTAACTTTCACACATAGGAGATGGGTCAGAATTGGAATTGAAGTTAAGGCTGTGTCTACACTTCAAACACTGGAAATATTCTTCTGACAACCTAACACTGTCTACACTGGGGCTCAGGTCACAATAACTACTTCTCTCAGTGGAGAGGACTTTTCACACCCCTGAGAGATGTGGTTCTGCCAACAGAGCTTTTCTACGTCGACCAGCCTTTAGCTGGCTTATTGACCTGAAAGGCAATGGATTTCAGTCTTTTTCTTTATATTGATGGTTGATGAGTGCAGCTGTCCTACCTGCTGGACACATCCTGTGACAGATGTCAGGCCTTTCCTTTGCAAATTAGAGAAGTGGGGAAGACAGTGACCCTTACAGTCTAAGCTGGTAAAAATTTATACAACTTGTCACCTCGAGTAGCTTTCCTTTGAATAGAAATTGACTTAGAAACTAAACAAAATAAATTCTATTTGAAAATACTAAAATCTATACTGGGCCAATATTCTCTTATACACACTTTCTCACACACATTCTCCCACCCCAACCTTTGGAGTGAGGTTTTCTACCAGAACTCTCTATACTACAGGGGGTAAATTAAATCAAATTATCTTTTCAAGATTAGCCACCATTTCCTGTACGACTAACAAAACAAAACAAAAAAACAACTTTCAGTTTTCCAAAATACTTCAGATTATCACACATTTAGTCTCTTCTTCTTTAACCAATAACTTCACCAATAATCTCATTTTAATAGATGATAAAAACATATTCAAAGATCACAAATTCTTATCATATATGTTAGTTTTCTTCTAATGCCCATTGCCAACAACTGAACCTTGGCTCAAGTTGTGGTTTGTCCCAACCACTTCTGTGAGTTCATATATCTCAGGATCTTCTGCAGTATGTGTTGGTGGAAGGGGTCTCCTATGTGGGAATCTTTGCATCATGAGGAAAAAGACCTCTTGTGTCACACTTTTAATCTTTCAAAGTGAGAGAAGATAGAGAAGTGATGTAAATGCATAAAACACAAGAGAGAACTGTCTGGTCTACAGTAAAGACATTTATCGGTATAACTATATTACTCCGATGTGTGAAAAATCCACACCACTGAGCAATGTAGTTACACAGCCCTAACCCCCTGTGTAGATAGCGATACATCATCAGCAGAACTTCTCTTGCCAAAAGAGCCACTGCCGCTTGCGAGGGTTGGACTAATCAAGTCCGATGGGAGAAATCTCTCCCATTGGCTGAAAGCATCTGTAATAGCAGCGCTACAGCAGTGCAGCTACATTGGTGCAGCTGCACCAACATCAGCTTTATTGTGTAGCCAGAGCATCAGACACAAAACCATAGAATCAGAACTCAACATGCGAGTATCCAGAAGTCTGAAATTGGAGCCTGATACATTCATTGCCTCATTGGTTACCATCATTTCTACAGCCTTGAAGTCCTTGTTACCCAATCAGGCAGCCAGTTTGGGATCCACGGGGAAGGAATGTCCTTTGAAGCACTCTCTCTTTGGATCCAAATGGTGAAGGATGATTGTTCTCAATGTAACCTGGCATCCTTTGGAACTGTAATCAGTGACACTGAACTAGGAAATGGAGTTGTACAAACAATTTTCCTTGGGTCACTGGTCACCATAGCTTCCTTTACTGGGGTGGAAACCAAGAACGGGATGTGGACTCTTTCAGCCCCAGCTCTTTCCAAATCCTTGGCCTTGGTTAGGATAAATTTACACTTCTCCAAAGTAGAATCCTTTACAAAACCTCTCCAAATCTCAGCAGTGTTAGTGAGGCTTACCAAAACATGCCCAGCTTTTCTTTAATTTGGTGGCACAGTTCCAGGCAAGGGACTGGATACAGGGCTGGATCACAATCTTCATTAGTGACCAGAGTTGGAGTTTCTATTAAAAAATCGCTATTTTTCTGCAGCTATTAGATTTCCAAAACTGATTTGATCGATATACATTTTTAGCACTTACAAAGGATAAATTCAACAAAACTCCACTTCTATTTCCTCAACATCTGCATCATGAAGGGCAGCATCTCCGATACAATAAGATTAGCTAGGAAAGAACTTCTGTAGGGCCTGGGTTACAAAGGCTTTGGAACCAAATACCTGGGCATTGTGCCTAGTTCAAAAATCACTTAGCATGGAATTTTCTCCCCAGAACATCTGGGACAATATTGACTTAAACAATTGAATTACACTGTGATCATATGCACTTCCTTCAGTTAGTTGGGGTTCTGCTGTTGTTCACCATTTCTGAGTAGAGATTTTAAATCACTGCTGTTTCTTTGTTAGCCTGTCCAGTAAATTGGAGAGTTCTCTAATGCTGACAGAACTGCACTTCAACCTTCTCCATGACATCGTGCAGGGATGGGGAAAAAGCAAAGCTGAAGTGAGAAATGATGACTTTAGCAAATAGTCATTTGTCTTAAATTCTCCAATAAATCTGAGCTACATCCTATCAAACTGAACTACTATCCAATTGAGTGACCAAACAGCCTTCAGGAAAGATAGAAACCCACATCACAGAGAGATAGAATACATGGCAATGAAAGTGTGAAGTGAAATTCCAGAGCAGGTTACATCTGATTATTCAGAATCAGGACAAGAGATTCTCCCATCACATTCTCCTCTGATCCATTCGAACATACTTCACTCAGCACTGTCTCAATAGCCAGTTATGTTTATTTACAAAATTTTTAGTATCCAAGCATTGCTATAATTTGGGACAAAACCACTCTCACCTTGCCAAAAGTGGCTTTACCAATAGATGGAACCTGGGATTAAACTCCCAATGATCACACTGTGTTTGGGATCCATTTGAATTCCCTTCCAGGTCTTTGACACTTTCATCTCCAGTCAGAGCGACTCTGAGATAAGATTAAAGAAGTCAAAGCATCATCTCCAAGCACAGACAGCTGAGAACTGTTCCTCACAGGACACTTTGAGAAGTGGATGGATAGAATGTGATGATGATAAGCTCTGCATGGCTCAGACAAAAGGTAACAGTTCTACAGTGATGGGGAAGAAGGGAATCTCTGCATCTCCCCATCTCCTTCCAGTGTCACAGAGGCTGAAATTACACTTTTTTTCCTGCCCCTGCTCCTCTTCATTTAACTATAATTTGAAAAATTCCCATTGTACCTGCTCTTCAGCACAACCCAGAGCAACATGAGAACAAGTGGCAATGATACAATCTGTATCACTGGTGACTAACAATAACTTTGAAATAGGAAGAATAGTATAAATGTGATGCTCCTTGGTTCCTGATAGGAAGGGCACACTCGAATTACTCATGGGATAATGGAGTTGATAGAAAGGACAAATGGGTCCACCTCAAAACAGGGCAAACTGCAAAAGGCAAAAATGGGCCCCTCACCTGGTCAAACTGAGGGATAACCATGCTGCAAACAGTTCAAACAGCTTTAAACGTTACTATGTGGGAATCAGGAAAATTATTAGAAAAAAAAAAGTATTGATAGCCCTAGAGGTGTTTATGTTGTTGATCTCCCTTGCAGATTCTCTGATGACTAACATGGGCTAAGTGCCCACAGAAGGTTTTCCCGCACTCACTGCATTCATAGGGCCTCTTCCCTGTGTGGATTCTCTGATGCCTAATAAGGTGTGAGCTGGTAATAAAGCTTTTCCCACACTCACTGCATTCATAGGGCCTCTCCCCTGTGTGGATTCTCTGATGTTGAGAAAGGGCTGAGCTGTTAGTGAAGCATTTTCCACACTCACTGCATTCATAGGGCCTCTCCCCTGTGTGGATTCTCTGATGTGTAATAAGGTCTGAGCTGTGACTGAATTTTCCCCCACATTCACTGCATTCATAGGGCCTCTCCCCTGTGTGGATTCTCTGATGTTGAGAAAGGGCTGAGCTGTCAGTGAAGCATTTTCCACACTCACTGCATTCATAGGGCCTCTCCCCTGTGTGGATTCTCTGATGCCTAATAAGGTATGATCTGTGAGTGAAGCATTTTCCACACTCACTGCATTCATAGGGCCTCTCCCCTGTGTGGATTCTCTGATGGGTAAGAAGGTTTGAGCTGCGATTGAAGGTTTTCCCACACTCACTGCATTCATAGGGCCTCTTCCCTGTGTGGATTCTCTGATGCCTAATAAGGTGTGAACAGCGACTGAAGGTTTTCCCGCACTCACTGCATTCATAGGGCCTCTTCCCTGTGTGGATTCTCTGATGCCTAATAAGGTGTGAGCTGGTAATAAAGGTTTTCCCACACTCACTGCATTCATAGGGCCTCTCCCCTGTGTGGATTCTCTGATGTTGAGAAAGGGCTGAGCTGTTAGTGAAGCATTTTCCACACTCACTGCATTCATAGGGCCTCTCCCCTGTGTGGATTCTCTGATGTTGAGAAAGGGCTGAGCTGTCAGTGAAGCATTTCCCACACTCACTGCATTCATAGGGCCTCTCCCCTGTGTGGATTCTCTGATGTTGATAAAGGCCTGAGCTGCTAGTGAAGCATTTACCACACTCACTGCATTCATAAGGCCTCTCCCCTGTGTGGATTCTCTGATGTTGAGAAAGGGATGAGCTGTCAGTGAAGGATTTTCCACACTCACTGCATTCATAGGGCCTCTCCCCTGTGTGGATTCTCTGATGGGCAAGAAGGTTTGAGCTGCTACTGAAGTTTTTCCCACACTCACTGCATTCATAGGGCCTCTCCCCTGTGTGGATTCTCTGATGGGCAAGAAGGTTTGAGCTGCTACTGAAGTTTTTCCCACACTCACTGCATTCATAAGGCCTCTCCCCTGTGTGGATTCTCTGATGTTGAAAAAGGGCTGAGCTGTCAGTGAAGCATTTTCCACACTCACTGCATGCATAGGGCCTCTCCCCTGTGTGGATTCTCTGATGTTGATAAAGGCCTGAGCTGCTAGTGAAGCATTTTCCACACTCACTGCATTCATAGGGCCTCTCCCCTGTGTGGATTCTCTGATGTTGATAAAGGCCTGAGCTGCTAGTGAAGCATTTACCACACTCACTGCATTCATAGGGCCTCTGCCCTGTGTGGATTCTCTGATGCGTAATAAGGTGTGAACTGCGACTGAAGGTTTTCCCACACTCACTGCATTCATAGGGCCTCTCCCCTGTGTGGAATCTCTGATGTCGAGAAAGGGATGAGCTGTCAGTGAAGCATTTTCCACACTCACTGCATTCATAGGGCCTCTCCTCTGTGTGGATTCTCTGATGTTGAGAAAGGGCTGAGCTGCTAGGGAAGCATTTTCCACACTCAGTGCATTCATAGGGCCTCTTCCCTGTGTGGATTCTGTGATGCTTTATAAGGATGGAGTAATCACATACATTTTCCCCAAACTCACTGCATGTATTTTTTCTCTTTCTGCTGAGGATTTCCTGTTGTATTGTGGTTTCCTTGAGGTCCTTTTGAGTTTCCTGACAGGAAATACATTTACCCACTTTCTCCCCTGGCTGGTTTCCCTGCTCTCCTTCTGGTCTGTGCTGAATGTCATGGGATTTTTCCTGCTTATGACTCCTGGACACATTCCTTTTCAATCTTTGCGATAATTCTCTGTGTTTATCCACTTGCTCAACATTTTCCTGCTGAGAATTCTCCTCCTCTTTCTCACATACCATTGCGTCACCTGCTGTGATAGAGACAGAAACCTCAAACAGGGATGGAAAGGGGAAGGCCAAACCAATACAAGTACTGGAGAGAAGTCAAATAAAAATCAGGAACTGAACTCCCCCAAGTTCTTCCCCAAACAGGAGAGAGGAGGGGATCAATTCAGGCTTCACATCCCATCCAAATTCACAGGGGGAAGGGAGGAAGCTACTGCCTGGTGTCTGCTAGGGTCTACAGGAAGCCATGAGCTATATTTACCCTAAGGATACGACCCCTGCTAGGGACAATATTGAACTGAGAGACCTTCCAAGGGCATTGTAGGGCATCCCAGATGTTTCCTTCAGGCACTTACAGATTCTGAGTTGGTTTAATATTTCCTCACCTGTGCAGGAGCTCTCAGGATCTCTCTTCCTCTGAACCCTGGAGGTCTGGGACCCATGGCTCTTCCCCTTGTTCCAGCTGGGAGATCACATCAGGTTGGGAAATTGGAAACCCTGCTCAGATGAAAGAAAACAAAGGAGGTCACTTGATTTCATAACTTTGTCATAAAAAACATTCTATTAATTTAACTTCAGTGCTTAGTGTGACGGGTGTGCCTGGGGCAGTCCACACTGAAAATGCCAGGGTCAGGGCAGGATGAAAATGGGAGAGCAGATGCTCCCAAAACTGGTGGTTAACACTGAAGTTAAACTCAACGACCAGTCACAAACTGTGCTTCTGATCCCACACACGGGTTATCGAGAAGCTGAAAAAAGAAATCACACGGCCCCCTTTATTGCATTCCAGTTCTCCGACTCCCAATCAGCACCTAGGTCCAGTACAGTGAGAGGTTATTTAAAAACTCTGCTCATATACAAAATGTTTTTCTGACCCCAAAAGGTCAGCCACATTACAAGATCACTATAGGTTTGGATCTTACCCAAAAGACCACACTGCCAGCCAATCCTTTAGCATGGAAAGACAAGACAGGACACGACACAAAAAAAGTTGTTAAATGGAAAAGCAGTGAGATGCATTCCAAAATCTATATATCAGGTTATTAGCAGTATTGTTGAGCTGCTGGCTTGAAAGTCCGTCTGGAACACATCCACAAGTTCGATGGGTCTTTCAGTCCTTTGTTCCAGGCTTCAATTTGTAGAGAAGTTGCTCCAGAGGTAGAAAGAGGGATTGAAGACAAAATGGAGATGATGCAGTTGCCCTTTATATTCCTTTTGCCATGTGGCTTGTGCTACCTGTGCCCCAAACACAAGCTTCACAGCAGAGGGCATGGAAAAGCCTCGGAAGTCTCAGCACACAGACATACCCCTGCATGTCTTGCTGACTCAATAGGTTTATGCCCTTGATCAGGGATGGGCAAATAACGGCCCACGGGCCACATCCAGCCGACAGGACCATCCTGCCCAGTGCCTGAGCTCCCGGCTGGGGAGGCTAGCCCCTCCCCCACAGCCACGCCACCATGCGGGCAGTGCTCCTGCGGGGCGGGGCTGTGCGCTCCTGCGGGGCAGTGTGTCTGGCTCTGCGTGGCCCACGTGGCTGCCAGACACGCTGCTCTGAGCAGCATGGTAAGGAGGTGGGGGCGTTGGATAAGGGGCAGGGAGTCCCAGGGGGCAGTCAGGGGACAGTTGGATGGGGCGGAGGTTCTGGGAGGACGGGGGCTGGATAGGTGTGGGAGTCCCAAGGGTCTGTCAGTGGGCCGGGGGGTGGATAGAGGTCAGGGCAGTCAAGGGACAGGTAGCAGTGGGGTTGGGTAGGGGGTGGGGTCCTGGATATGAACCCATATCCACACCCCCACCCCCGACAGACCCCGGGACTCCTACGCCTATCCAACCTCCCAGTTCCCCATCCCCTGACCACCAGCCCAACCGTCCCCTGCTCCCTGTCCCCTGACTGCCCCCCAGGACTCTCTGCCCCTTATCCAACCCCCTGGCCCTGGCCCCCTTACCACAGCGACACGGCCTGCTGCAGCTAGACACGGGGTCCCTCAGGAGCGCGCAGACCAGCCCCCTTACCATGCCACTCAGAGCAGTAGGAGCTCGCAGCCCCACCGCTGCAGCACTGCCCAGGAGCGGTGGGCCAGAGCGCTGGTGGTGCGGCATGTTGAGGCTGCAGGGGGACAGCGGGGGCGAGGGGACAGCAGGGGAGAGGAGGGGAGGAGAGGGGACGGGGGAGCCTCCCCGGCCGGGAGCTCAGGGGCCGGATGTGGCCTGCAGGCTGTAGTTTACCTACCCCTGACTTACACGTTAGTTTGTAAAAAGAACAGGAGTACTTGTGGCACCTTAGAGACTAACAAATTTATTTGTGGTTTATCTTGCATTTCTTTTGTAAACAATTCTGACTTTTATGACTTGTTACCTGTAGTCACTTAAAATCTTTTTTTTTGGTAATTAACAATCTTGTTTTATTGTTTAATCCAACTAGCGTGTTTGGATTAAAGTGTGTTGGAAACTGCATTTGGGATGTAGCGGGGTGGACGTCCGCTCCTGCTCTGAAGGGTTAAAAACAGCCCTGGGAGGGGGCTGTGGCTGGAGAAAGCAGCTTTTAGGCTGGGCTGATTGGGGGAAGTGGCTGCAGCTGGGGCCACGCCCCAAACAGACTCAGCTGCCCTATAAAGGCAGAGAAGCCAGGGGCAGATAGAATCTCTCTCTGTTTGTAGAGGGAGATGGGCCTGGCTGCAGGGAGCTGGACACAGGGTACCTGAGTGCAGCAGGGCTGGGGAAAGGCAGAGGAGCTGGGGAGCTCCAGCCTGGAAAGCCCCAGGCCGAGGCCTAGCAGAAGGCAATAGGTACTGGGGGGCTGCAGAGGGCAGCCCAGCGGTAGGCAAAGGCAGCAGGTCCAAACCCTCCTTGCCAGTGATGAGTGGCTGATCCTGCAGCCTGCCCCAGGGGGTGGGGCTAGACGATGACTGGCCTTATACTGAGCCGAGTTGGGAATAGTGGGTGGGAGTTCCCTGGGGAGGGGAGACCCTAAGACTGAGGGGTTACTGCCAGAGGGCAGCACCCCAGGTAAAAGGGGCACCAGGTCCAGGGAGGGACACAGGGGGCCAGAGGACAGGCGGATCACCAGCCTGCAGAGGGTGCGCCGGAGCTGGAATGAGCTAATTCCCAGAAGTCACCAGCAGGAGGTGCCGCAGGGATGAGTCCACTCATCTACATGGGATAACAAGGCTGGTGCATGTCAGTTTCCACTGATGAAATGACAGACTTCATATGAGCTTGCCTTGCTCAGTAGTGTGCTGGACAGGGAAAGATGCACATTTCTGGGGGAAGCCTGGGAACAGAGACTTTTCTGGGGTTTTCCTGTGCTGCACTGTAACTCCTAAGTCGCTGACTAGCAGCACTCAATACTGTAGCTGGGAGCGAGTTACATGCTGGAGACTGTGTGTTACCTGCCCAGGAGCGGCTGCTCTCACAGTAAAACAGAGTAAAAGTCACCCCAGCTTGGGAAACTGAGGGGACACAGCTGTTCAACACTCCAGATTGCACTTTAATTAATGTCACAGACACTCAATTTCAAAGAGGCTCCCAAAACACAGAGAAAGTAAATCCATGTCCCAGAAATCCAAGACTCCAGAGAGAGGGCAAGTCTCCCTGCCACTGCTTCTTGCTGACGGAGAGGTCCAGAGACAATGAGAGAGTCCTGGAGAAGCTGGGAACAGGAAGCATGGGCTGGTGGGGTTCAGTGGAGAAAGGGAACAGGAAGGGCAGGGATAGTACTGAATGCAGGATCTCAGCAGTACTAGATGTCAGGATAGCACATAGTGCAGCCCATTGGAAAACATAATCCCAACTAGACATATAAAATGATGAGGTCTAAATTAGCTGTTTCCACTCAAGAGAGAGATCTTGGAGTCATGGATAGTTCTCTGAAAACATCCACGCAATGTGCAGCGGCAGTCAAAAAGCGAATGGAATGTTGGGAATCATTAAGCAAGGGATAGAAAAGACAGAAAATATCATATTGCCTGTATACAAATCTATGGTGCACCCACATCTCGAATACGGCTGTAGGAGCTGGATTTTATAATGTACTGTGAGAATTTAATGTACGATTTGATTTCATCCTGTAAGCCACCCTGTTTGAATAGCAGAAAGGAATGACAGACCAGAACAATCCTTCTGACTGATTATGGTCATCTTTTGTTTTAGGATAAGTTACACTGTCTACTATGGTTTCCTCTATGTATTACAAATTAGGCACTCTAGTTAAATCTACATTTCTTTGTTTTAAAGTTTAGTAAATAAGACACAGGATTCTCTATTGTGTCTATGTTAAGTAGATTAGAGAAACATTGAAGGCAAGGTTTCATTTGCAATGCCTTTTTGCTCGATATAAAATACTACTGTTTGTATTCTCAGTGGGTTTGTGTGAATGAGGATGTATGCATCAGGAAAAGAGAAGGTGTAAAGGCCATTGTTATAGCCAGAGTCAAGGAAGAAGGAGTCAAGAGACTTAAAGGACATCAAAGAATCAACAACGTGCATCCATAACGAAGGGCAGATTGATGACCCTGAGGTCAAAGCTGGCATCCCTGAGGACAATTGATTAAATCAGAACAAAGGACAGGCTGACCCTCTCGGAGGTGCACTGGAATGTTTACACCAGTTAAGAAGTAACCGATCTCAAAGTGACACAGCAAAATCCATAGACTTCAACAAAGAAAAAAAACCTATAAGAACCAGGGTGCTTGGCCATGGGAGTTTGGGTTCATCTTGCCACACTCCCTGAGCATTGGATTGCGACCAACAAGAGCCCAGCCCCACACTCGTGCTCAATCTAACTGGCCATTAGAAGCTACAACAGACTGGTAACTATGAACATCACTGGCAGAGAGAGAGAGAGAGAAAGAGAGATGCTAACTGTTGTATTCTCAATAAATGCTGTGTATTTACCTTCCTCTATAAAGATCCCGTGTGCTTTGTAGGAGCATAACACTGCATGCAGATGTGGTCACCCCATCTCAAAGAAGTTTACTTGTGCAAACAGGAGATATTTGACACTGTGTAATACTGTTCCTGTGTTCTGCAGCATGGGAGGGTCTGTGGAAGTGTGTGGGTCACTGGCATATTGGGGTGATGCAGAGACAGGACAGAGCAGAGGTAGCATTGTGGGGCTGGCGTGAACCTTAACTCTTCATTTCCCCTTCCAAGAACTGAGGGGACAGGAATCCTTACCCAGCGAAGTCACATTCTCATAGTTCTCCTGCATGACCTCTCTGTAGAGGGCTCTCTGAGCAGGGTCCAGCAGAGCCCACTCTTCCCTGGAGAAATACACAGCCACCGCCTCGAAGGTCACTGGTCCCTGAAAGAGCAAGGGTCCAACACTCAGTACCTGATGTCCCACTCCCACTATTTGTGGGGGAGAGAAGCCAATCAAATGCAAGCTCTGGGTGGATCACAGTCAGAGTCCCACCTCCACCCCACTCAGAGCATCCTGGAAACACCAGGTTAAGGGGATGAAGCAAGAGCCCATTGTCTCTCCCAGCAGATCCATCACACACCTACTAGCCACAGACCGATACAGGAGATGGAGCCCCTAGCAGGGACCAGGGAGAGATCTCTGGTAGGAAGCCCAACACCCTCCCCATTGTGAGGAGCTGGATATGAAGGGAGGGGAATCTCCCCTAAACCTCACTGATGGGTGCCCCCTTCATATCTCACAGCAGCCGCTGGTCAGTCAGGTCAGGCTCCAGCACTGGGAGTCTGGTCAGTTTTCCTAGCCCCATGTAGGAGGGTTATTTTCTCTTTCACAAATTAGGGTATTTCCACCTCCTAATCTCATGGGTCTGTTCCTAGAATCTGGGCCATTCATTAAACTCCCCCCAGCAGGAATGTTACAAGCTGTCCTCCTCCCTTCCCCACCTTGTGCATTTCCTGCCCGGCTCCAAACCAGACTGTGCAAATCTTCCCATCTCCAGTGTATTTGCTGTCCCTCTCCCTCCAGCAGGAACCCACCAGCAACCCCCCGACAATCCCTACCTGAACAGGCTCCTCTGCAGCCATTTCTCTCCCCTGTCCCATGGCAGGATGGGATGAGCTGGAGTGAAACATGGACGTCATTCTGCAGCCTGGGAGGGTGAGAAGGGCAGTTGTGGGGGTTACAGAACAGGCTTTAGTTAATTTCACAGGACGATTCTCCCAGGCCCTTTCCCTGCACACAAACATCCTAGATTCTGCCATCCTGGGAAAATGCTCAATCTCTGTATTACAGTGTGGAGCTGGCCCCTCCTGCCAGGCTAAGCCCACAGAGAGATTTTTAACCTTCCTTCTCCCTCCCCAATCGGATAACAAAGTCTCTGAACACAAGGCTGGAAAAGAGCAGAACCCAAGGAGTCACTGTGGGGGATTCCCTCGGACACTGACCCCCCGGCAGTCACACCCCAGCAGGGGGAATATGGAGTCAAGAACCAGCTTTTCCTCTGTCTGATCCTTTTCTTGTTCACTGGAAAGTGGTTCTGCCCAGGGATGCTGCAATACATGTGTCTGGGTGGACTAGAGAGCTGGAAATCTCTCCCCCCGACTCATTTCTCCCACTGCCCCTTTCAGTCTCTCCTTCCCCTGTCCTCTCTCCCTGCCCCTCTGGCTGGGACAGTCCCATTCCTGGGGGCTTTGCTCTCCCATGGCTGGATTTGCTCCTAGCAATTGCTAATGGGAGGAGAGGCTGTTTGTGTAGAGTCACTTTCTTGCCAGTCCCCAGCACTTTCTCAGAGGTCTTTCAGTTACCTGGACTCTGGTAGAATTTGTATTAACGGGGCCCAGGGCTGCCCCAAGGGGCTAGTACCAGCTGCAGAAAGTTATCACCTGGGCTGGGCAGCTATTGAATAACTAGAGGGAAAAGGGACTGTTTGATTGGATTTTATATTACAGTCCAATACATAAACATAGAGGGTGGGAGTTCCCTGGGGAGGGGAGACCCTAAGACTGAGAGGTTACTGCCAGAGGGCAGCACCCCAGGTAAAAGGGGCACCAGGTCCAGGGAGGGACATGGGGGGCCAGAGGACAGGCGGATCACCGGCCTACAGAGGGTGCGCTAGAGCTGGAATGAGCTAATTCCCAGAAGTCACCAGCAGGGGGTGCCGCAGGGATGAGTCCACTCATCTACATGGGATAACAAGGCTGGTGCATGTCATTTTCCACTGATGAAATGACAGACTTCATATGAGCTTGCCTTGTTCAGTAGTGTGCTGGACAGGGAAAGATGCACAATTCTGGGGGAAGTCTGGGAACAGAGACTTTTCTGGGGTTTTCCTGTGCTGCACTGTAACTCATGAGTCGCTGACTAGCAGCACTCAATACTGTGTAGCTGGGAGCGAGTTACATGCTGGAGACTGTGTGTTAACTGCCCAGGAGTGGCTGCTCTCACAGTAAAACAGTGTAAAAGTCACCTCAGCCTGGGGAACTGAGGGGACACAGCTGTTCAACACTCCAGATTGCACTGTGGTTAATGTCACAGACACTCAATTTCAAAGAGGCTCCTAAAACACAGAGAAAGTAAATCCATGTCCCAGAAATCCAAGACTCCAGAGAGAGGGCAAGTCTCCCTGCCACTGCTTCTTGCTGACGGAGAGGTCCAGAGACAATGAGAGAGTCCTGGGGAGGCTGGGGACAGTAACCATGGGCTGGTGGGGTTCAGTGGAGAAAGGGAACAGGAAGGGCAGGGATAGTACTGAATGCAGGATCTCAGCACTACTAGATGTCAGGATAGCACATAGTGCAGCCCATTGGAAAACATACTCCCAACTAGACATACAAAATGATGAGGTCTAAATTAGCTGTTTCCACTCAATAGAGAGATCTTGGAGTCACGGATAGTTCTCTGAAAACATCCACGCAATGTGCAGCGGCAGACAAAAAGCGAACGGAATGCTGGGAATCATTAAGCAAGGGATAGAAAAGACAGAAAATATCATATTGCCTGTATACAAATCTATGGTGCACCCACATCTCGAATACGGCTGTAGGAGCTGGATTTTATAATGTACTGTGAGAATTTAATGTATGATTTGATTTCATCCTGTCAGCCAGCCCGTTTGAATAGCAGAAAGGAATGACAGACCAGAACAATCCTTCTGACTGATTATGGTCACCTTTTGTTTTAGGATAAGTTACACTGTCTACTATGGTTTCCTCTATGTATTACAAATTAGGCACTCTAGTTAAATCTACATGTCTTTGTTTTAAGGTTTAGTAAATAAGAGACAGGATTCTCTATTGTGTCTATGTTAAGTAGATTAGAGAAACATTGAAGGCAAGGTTTCATTAGCAATGCCTTTTTGCTCGATATAAAATACTACTGTTTGTATTCGCAGTGGGTTTGTGCGAATGAGGATGTATGCATCAGGAAAAGAGAAGGTGTAAAGGCCATTGTTATAGCCAGAGTCAAGGAAGAAGGAGTCAAGAGACTTAAAGGACATCAAAGAATCATCAACGTGCATCCATAACGAAGGGCAGATTGATGACTCTGAGGTAAAGGCTGGCACCCCTGAGGACAATTGATTAAATGAGAACAAAGGACAGGCTGACCCTCTCGGAGGTGCACTGGAATGTTTACACCAGTTAAGAAGTAACCAATCACAAACTGATACAGCAAAATCCATAGACTTCAACAAAGGAAAAAACCCTATAAGAACCAGGGTGCTTGGCCATGGGAGTTTGGGTTCATCTTGCCACACTCCCTGAGCATTGGATTGCGACCAACAAGAGCCCAGCCCCACACTCGTGCTCAGTGTAATTGGCCATTAGATTGACTCGAGCTACAACAGACTGGTAACTATGAACTGCTCTGGCAGAGGGAGAGGGAGAGGGAGAGAGTGAGTGAGTGTGTGTGTGTCTTCCTCTATAAAGATCCCGTGTGCTTTGTAGGAGCATAACACTGCGTTCAGATGTGGTTGCCCCATCTCAAAGAAGTTTACTTATGCAAACAGGAGATATTTGACACCATGCAATATTGTTCCTGTGTTCTGCAGCAGGGGAGGGTCTGTGGCAGTGTGTTGGTCACTGGCGTATTGGGGTGATGCAGAGACAGGACAGAGCAGAGGTAGCATTGTGGGACTGGCATGAACCGTATCTCTTCATTTCCCCTTCCAAGAACTGAGGGGACAGGAATCCTTACCCAGCGAGGTCACATTCTCATAGTTCTCCTGCATGACGTCTCTGTAGAGGGCTCTCTGAGCAGAGTCCAGCAGAGCCCACTCTTCCCTGGAGAAATACACAGCCACCTCCTCGAAGGTCACTGGCCCCTGAAAGAGCAAGAGTCCAACACTCAGTACCTGCTGCCTCACTCACAGCCCCACTATTTGTGGGGGAGAGAAGTCAATCAAATGCAAGCTCTGGGTGGATCACAGTCAGAGTCCCACCTCCACCCCACTCAGAGCATCCTGGAAACACCAGGTTAAGGGGACGAATAGAGAGTCCCTTTTCTCTCCCAGCAGATCCATCACACTCCTACTAGCCACAGATGGATAAAGGAGATGGAGCCCCTAGCAGGGACCAGGGAGAGCTCCCTTGTAGGAAGCCCAACACCCTCCCCATTGTGAGGAGCTGGATATGAAGGGAGGGGAATCTCTCCTAAACCTCACTTGTGGGTGCCCCCTTCATATCTCACAGCAGCCGCTGGTCAGTCAGGTCAGGCTCCAGCACTGGGAGTCTGGTCAGTTTTCCTAGCCCGATGTAGGAGGGTTATTTTCTGTTTCACAAATTGGGGTATTTCCACCTCCTAATCTCATGGGTCTGTTCCTAGAATCTGGGCCATTCATTTAACTCCCCCCCAGCAGGAATGTCACAAGCTGTCCTCCTCCCTTCCCCACCTTGTGCATTTCCTGCCCGGCTCCAAACCAGACTGTGCAAATCTTCCCATCTCTGGTGTATTTGCTGTCCCTCTCCCTCCTGCAGGAACCCACCAGCAACCTCCCGATAATCCCTACCTGAACAGCCTCCTCTGCAGCCATTTCTCTCCCCTGTCCCATGGCAGGATGGGATGAGCTGGAGTGAAACACGGACGTCATTCTGCAGCGTGGGAGGGTGAGAAGGGCAGTTGTGGGGGTTACAGAAGAGGCTTTAGTTAATTTCACAGGACGATTCTCCCAGGCCCTTTCCCTGCAGACAGACATCCTAGATTCTCCCATCCTGGGAAAATGCTCAATCTCTGTATTACAGTGTAGACCTGGCCCCTCCTGCCAGGCTAAGCCCACAGAGAGATTTTTAACCTTCCTTCTCCCTCCCCCAATCTCATAACTAAGTCTCTGAACACAAGGCTAGAAAAGAGCAGAACCCAAGGAGTCACTGTGGGGGATTCCCTCGGACACTGACCCCCCGGCAGTCACACCCCAGCAGGGGGAATATGGAGTCAAGAACCAGCTTTTCCTCTGTCTGATCCTTTTCTTGATCACTGGAAAGTGGTTCTGCCCAGGGATGCTGCAATACATGTGTCTGGGTGGACTAGAGAGCTGGAAATCTCTCCCCCCCACTCATTTCTCCCACTGCCCCTTTCAGTCTCTCCTTCCCCTGTCCTCTCTCCCTGTCCCTCTGGCTGGGAAAGTCCCATTCCTGGGGCCTTTGCTGTCCCATGGCTGGATTTGCTCCTGGCAATTGGTAATGGGAGGAGAGGCTGTTTGTGCAGAGTCACTTTGTTGCCAGTCCCCAGCACTTTCCCAGTGGACTTTCAGTTACCTGGAGTCTGTGGTAGAATTTGTATTAACAGGGCCCAGGGCTGCCCCAAGGGGCTAGGACCAGCTGGAGAAAGTCATCACCTGGGCCGGGCAGAGAAGCAGCTTTAATTAAGGTCACATCCCAGCACAGAGCCCCGCTGGGGGAGTAGCAGCTGCTAAGCCTGGTCTCCCAGATCACAATGGAGGCTGCAGCGTCTGACCCAGGAAGCTGAACCCCAATATCCCGGGCAGAGAGGGACAGAGCGTTTGAGCAGCTTCCCTCCTTTAGCTCTCTGGGGAGAGCAGCTAATGAGAGCCCCTCCTCACAGGGAGAACTGCTGATCTCATTTGCCCCACTGTCCATCTGGAGTCACTCCTTGTCTTTCCATGCAGTGACTCTGGATTAATAATGGTCTCAATGAAACCAGATTTCAGGAAGAAGGAGTCCAGAACGCTGTGGAAGAGACCATCGTGTGGCATTTCTAGCCCCCTTCCCACCTGCCGCAACCCCCAGATCTAGGACAAAGACGGGGAGAAGAGCATGAATATACCAGAAGTTCCTGCAGTTTTCAAGAGGGGAGAAAAGAAAATCTGTGATTTCACCTGACAGTGTTTGGTAAGTGGATAGAAAGTTATCAGGGTGAGTGGGCCTGGCTGGGGGCTGCCTGGCCGCGCTTGGAGCCAGGATTGTGGCACAAACTGATCCGGGAGCAGGATCAGGGTTAGCAGCAGCCCCCAGACACCCCCCAGTGCCCAGACCCCACAGCCGGGGCCCCAGCCACCCCCACAGCCCCAGCCAGGGTCCTGCCAGATCTTCCCTGGCCCCCAGTCCCCAGAGCCCCTGGCCAGGGCCCCAGACACCCCAGAGCCCCCAGCCCCAGGGGAGCTGGACACTGGCGAAGGAGAGAAATTGGGGCACAATCGGGGGGGGGGGGCAGGGAACTTCTCAGGGGTTGGGGAGGGGGTCACCCTGGGGCTGCTCGTGGCTCTCTAGGAGAAAGGGGCGGGGTCCCCACGGGGGGGCGGCGGTAAATCCGCGGGGGTCTCAGCCCCCCCCTTTCTCTCCCCGCTCCTCGGGGGTCACCGGCTCCTCCCCCCCCCGGCCATGTCCGGGTTGCACCGACACTTCCCCCGCCCCTTTCCCAGCCCCCGGGACCCTCCGACCCCGCCCCCGGGCTCGCGCCGGGACCTGGAGGCTGCAGCTCCGCGGCGGGGGCGGGGGCGGGCACGGGGGGGTGAATGAAGGTCTCTCCCGCCGCGATCTGCGCATGCCCAGAGCACAACGGCACAAACCTTCTCCGGCCCGGGAGAGGCTCCAACGGCCCCGCACGAGCCAGGCAGAACCGCAGCGCTCCGCGCGCGTTCGCGCTCCAACTCCGCCTCCCTCGTCGACGTCACTTCCGCTCCAGGGAGCGTCCGGAACTACATCTCCCAGCCTGCCCCGGGGGCACGTCCGCCCTCTCCAGCCCGGGTGAGGGAGGGGTCAGCAGCTGAAACTGCGCATGCTCCGTGCGAGCCCCGCTGAGGGCGGGACAATAAAGCTGCTGCTGCTGCCGCCTCCGTGTGAGCCGGTGAGTGAGAGACCCCGGGGGGGAAGCGGGCACGTGACTCTGCCCCGGGGAACCTGGAAGAAGCCGCGGAGCCGCCTCGGAGGTTGGTGGGTTCTGGAGGTTTGGGGTTTCGGGGGGTGGTTCTGAAGTGCCCAGCCCTGAGGCTTTGGGTCCTGGAGGTGGGTATTGCTGGGGGTCTGTTGGCTGCAGAACAGCCGGGGTGGGTGTCTCTTGGGGAGGCGGGACAGGGGGTTAGAGGGAGCCTGATGCTGTGCCAGGGGCTCTGTGGGGGCTTCCCCCGCTGGCTCCTGGGATCGCTGCCCTGCTCAGGGCACAGAGCTGGGGGTGGGGAGGATCCCTGGCACTAGGTCAGGGGATGCTAGGCAAGCATCACGGGGTCCCAGACAAATGGCATGGCATGGCAGATCCTGCTTGGGGGCAGGGGGTTGCTCCTAGGCAGACAGTGAGGGACTGAGTTCCCAGTGGAGGGTTCCCTTGGGGGCGGGGGGTGTCCCTGGCTGCTGGGGGCTCTTGGTGGGGGAAACTCTTTGGGATTCCCAACCTGGCAGCCATGGTCTGGTGGGGCTTCCCTGCCCGGTGGGGCTTTGAGGGGTATCTGGGGCCCCTGGCAAGGGACTTGGGGTGGGGGGGGAGGAATGCAT
Organism: Mauremys reevesii; assembly: GCF_016161935.1. Classification (NCBI taxonomy): domain Eukaryota; kingdom Metazoa; phylum Chordata; order Testudines; family Geoemydidae; genus Mauremys; species Mauremys reevesii. The sequence continues at coordinate 48,297,592 of NC_052634.1, forward strand.
CCCAGGTGGGACCCTGTTTGGGGTCTGGCTGGAGCCCCTGGCTGGGGGCTCTGGGAACTGCTACTAACCATGATACTTCTCTCTGATCAACTTGTGCCAGAGCCCTGGCTCCAGGCACTGCCCGGCATTCTCCAGCCACATGCCCCATCACTGTGATAACTTTCTATCCACTTATCAGACACTGTTAGTGTGAAATCACAGATTTTGCTTTTTTCCTCTCTTGAAAACTGCAGGAACTTCATTTCCGTTTGGAAAATTGGTGCCCCCAGTCCTTGTCCTAGATCTGGGGGGTGAGGCAGGTGGGAAGGGGGCTAGAAATGCCACAGAATGGTCTCTTCCACAGCGTTCTGGACTCCTTCTTCCTGAAATCTGGTTTCATTGAGACCATTGTTAATCCAGAGTCACTGCATGGAAAGACAAGGAGTGACTCTGGATGGACAGTGGGACAAATGGGATCAGCAATTCTCCCTGTGAGGAGGGGCTCTGATTAGCTGCTCTCCCCAGAGAGCTAAAGGAGGGAAGCTGCTCAAACGCTCTGTCCCTCTCTGCTCAGGATATTGGGGTTCAGCTTCCTGGGGCAGTCGCTGCAGCCTCCATTGTGATCTGGGAGACCAGGCTTAGCAGCTGCTGCTCCCCCAGCGGGGTTCTGTGCTGGGATGTGCCCTTAATTAAAGCTGCTTCTCTGCCTGGCCCAGGGGATGACTTTCTCCAACTAGTACCAGCCCCCCTAGGGTAGCCCTGTTAGTACTAAGTTCTCAGCCAAACATTCCAAGTAACTGAAGGAAACGAAGGGAAAATGCTGGGGTCTGGCCTTAAAATGACTCTACACAAATAGCCCCCCCCCTTCCCCGGGTCATTTCTTCTCCCGTTAGCAATTGCAGGAGCAAATCCAGCCATGGGGGAGCAAACTACCCAGGAATGGGACTTTCCTATCCGATGGGCAAGGAGAGGGAACAGGGAAAAGGAGAGAGAAGGAAAAAGAGAGCCTGAAAGAGGCTGTGGGAGAGGAGAGTTTGGAGAGAGTTTTCCAGATCTGTTATCTGCCCAGACAGATGTATTACTGCACCCTGGGTAGAGTCACTTTCCTGTTGAAAAGACGAGGATCAGACAGAGGAAAAGCCAGTTCCTGACTCCATATCCCTCCTGCTGGGGTGTGGCTGCTGTGGGGTCAGTGTCCGAGGGAATCCCCCACAGTGACTCCTTGGGTTCTGCTCTTTTCTAGCCTTGTGTTCAGAGACTTTGTTACGGGATGGAGGGACGGAGAAGGGAGGTTAAAAATGTCTGTGTGGGCTTAGCCTGGCAGGAGGGGCCAGGTCTACACTGTAATAAAGAGATTGAGCATTTCCCAGCATGGCAGAATCTAGGATGTCCGTCTGCAGGGAAAGGGCCTGGGGGAATCGTGATGTGAAATTAACTAAAGCCTGTTCTGAAACCCCCACAACTGCCCTTCTCACCCTCCCAGGCTGCAGAATGACGTCCATGTTTCATTCCAGCTCATCCCATCCTCCCGTGGGACAGGGGAGAGAAATGGCTGCAGAGGAGCCTGTTGAGGTAGGGATTGTCTGGGGGTTGCTGGTGGGTTCCTGCAGGAGGGAGAGGGACAGCAAATACACCGGAGATGGGAAGGTTTGCACAGTCTGGTTTGGAGGTTGGAGCGGGGCAGGAAATGCATAAGGTGGGAAAGGGAGGAGGACAGAGTGTGGCAAACCTGCTGGGAGTTGTTTAATAAGGAGCCTAGATTCTAGGAACAGACCCATAAGGTTTGGAGGTGGAAATGTCCTAATTGGTGAAACAGAAAATAACCCACCTACACGGAGCTAGGAAAACTGACCAGACTCCCAGTGCTGGAGCCTGACCTGACTAACCAGCGGCTGCTGTGAGATATGAAGGGGGCACCCACCAGTCAGGCTTAGGGGAGATTCCCCTCCCTTCATATCCAGCTCCTCACAATGGGGAGGGTGTTGGGCTTCCTACCAGGGAGCTCTCCTTGGACCCGGCTAGGAGGTCCATCTCCTCTATCGGTCAGTGGCTAGTAGGGGTGTGATGGATCTGCTGGGAGAGACAAGGGGGGCTCTCTCTTCATCCCCTCACCCTGGAGTTTCTTGGATGCTCTGAGCAGGGTGGGAGTTGGACTCTGACTGCAATCCACCCAGAGCTTCCCTTTGATGGGCTCCTCTCCCCACAAATGGTGGGGCTGTGAGTGAGGCAGCAGGTACTGAGTGTTGGACTCTTGCTCTTTCAGGGGCCGGTGACCTTCGAGGAGGTGGCTGTTATTTCACCAGGGAAGAGTGGGCTCTGCTGGACCCTGCTCAGAGAGCCCTCTGCAGAGACGTCATGCAGGAGAACTATGAGAATGTGACCTCGCTGGGTAAGGATTCCTGTCCCCTCAGTTCTTGCAAGGGGAAATGAAGAGATAAGGTTCATGCCAGCCCCACAATGCTACCTCCACTCTGTCCTGTTTCAGCATCACCCCAATATGCCAGTGACACAGAGGACCCTCCCCACCCCCTCTCCAGAACACTTTGGGAACAGAGCACAGGAGCAGTATCGCACAGTGTCAAATAGCTCGTGTTTGCTCAAGTGAAACTGGGGGTTAGGTCCAGCATAATGAACAGAAGGTTCCTACCCCTGCCCTTCTCTTCAAACACTGAGCCTACTCCCCCCAAACCAGAATGTGCTTGGGGTGTGAGAGGCAGGCTGCCGGAGTCAGAGCTGCTGGGCCAGGGTTACTTATCACACAGACACTCAGGGTATGGCTACACTTGCAGCTGTACAGCGCTGGGAGTTAAACCTGCCTTCGTACAGCTGAGTAGGGAAAGCGCTGTAGTCTGTCCACACGGACAGCTGACAGCACACTGGTGTGGCCGCATTTGCAGCGGCATTGCGAGCGGTGCATTATGGGTAGCTATCCCAGCACTCAAGTGACTGCAACGTGCTTTTCAAAAGGTGGGTGGGTGGAGTGTGACAGGGAGCGTGGCGGGAGAGAGAGTGGGGTTTTGGACTGCTGAGAGTGTCAGCACCCTGCCTTGCAAGTTCCGACCCCCTCCCTCCTCCACCCCTCTCTCACTGAAAGCAAACAGCAGCTGTTTGTTTTTTTCTCACAGACCAGATAAGCAGCTTCCCTCCTCCCCCTGCTGCCTCTCTCTTCAAGCAAACATTAGCTGTGGGTGTTCCAAAGGGAGCCCCCCTGCCTCCCTCTACTCATTCACAGCAAACAGGAGCTGTGTTTGGTTTTTTTACAAGCAGCTCCCGGAGCCCGGAGTTCACAACAAAACAAAGAGAGGCATCACAACAAAACAAGGAGAGGAACCTTCACTTAAAAGGATTATGGGGAGTTTCTGGAGGTCAATCACTGCGTAATAAGGTTACTCCCTGTTTACACTGGAGCGGCAGCGTCTCAGCCACTCCGCAGCAGCTGTTATTCCTCTCGGAGAGGCGGAGTACCTGCAGCGCTGTAGCCACGGAGATGCAGCGCTGCATGTGCCTTGCCAGTGTGGACGGAGAGTGAGTTACAGCGCTGTGGGCGGCTTTATTGCACTATGACTCGCAAGTGTACCCAAGGCCTGAGTGCCCGTTCTCAAGAAACTGACCAAACGCTTCACTGAGGCTACTTAAGATGAAACACATTGAGATACAAGTGCATGGCCAATATTCATAACTTCAAATACAAAAATGATACACACATACAGGCAGCATAATCATAACCAGCAAACTACAACCTTTCCATAGACACCCCACTGGACCTCCCCTGTACAAGACCTGGTGCAGCCATAGGCCCCTGGTTGCAGCGGTGATCTATACGGTCACAGTTCATGTCAGTAACATCACAGTGGGCACGTCGAAGGGGCTGGTCTGGAAGCGGAGGGGGTAGGAAAGCCACAAGGTGGAGGAAGGGAGGGGACAGGGTGTGATAAATCTGCCGAGATTTGTTTACTGTGGTGCCTAGATCCCAGCACCAGCCCCTATGGTTTGTGGGTGGGAATTCCTAATTAGTCAAGCAGGAAACACCCCCGTATGGGGCTAGGGAAACTTACCAGACTTCAGTACTGGAGCCTGAACCTACTAGCCAGAGGCAGCTGTGAGATCTAAAGGGGCACCCACCAGTGAGGCCAGGGGAGACACCCCATCCCCTCCCATCCGGCTGCTGGCAATGAGGAGGGTGTTGCCATTCACACCAGGAGCTGTCCCTGACCCTGCTGGGCTCCATCTCCTGTCCCAGCCTCTGGCTAGTAGGTGAGTGAGGAATGGGAAGACTCCTGCCCCTCTCTCTGCTGGGAGGAGTGGGGTGCTCTTTGTCTTCCCTCCCCTTGATGCTTCCTGGCTGCTGTCCTGTGATGGGGTGTGGGTGGAACTATGCTGCCTGCCTGCCTCCCACAGCTTCCAAGTGATTGGCCCCTCCCCTGTGAGCAGTGGGGTTGTCAGTAGGCAGCAGGTACTGAGTGAGGGGCTCTTGCCCTTTCAGGGGCCAATGGCATTCGAGGAGGTGGCTGTGTATTTCACCGAAGAAGAGTTGGCTCTGCTGGACCCCGCTCAGAGAGCCATCCACAGAGATGTCATGAAGGAGAACTATGAGAACATGACCTCGCTGGGTAAGGATTCCTGTCCCCTCGGTTATTAGAAGGAGAAGGAAGAGTTGAGGTTCACAAGACCCCACAATGCGACCTCTACTCTGCCCTTTTTATGTAAAAATCCAACCGGCCAATGAGAAATACTGGCAATTTGCCCCCCCCCCCCCCCCCCGCCACACAACACTCAGGAACAGGATAACACAAAGCCCAACACCTTCTCTTTGCTAAGGCAAAACTTGGTTAGGTCCAGTGCAGGGAACAGAAGCTACCTGCGCTTGGCCTGCACTCAAACACTGAGTCTGCTGCTCACTATCCATCTCAGACTTTCCTAATGTCACCACCCCTTTACTCTCGCACTCAGGATTCCTTCACTTACCTCATTGAGTATTGGAGGCCATTAGCACATATGCCACCAGAATGCTGACAACCCTCGTGACAAGAACACACCCTTGTGCACCTTCATTGACACAACCTACAACACTAAGCACTGACATGAGGAATACCTGTTCCTTCGAGATTCACACGCACCTCTCTTCTTATCACAGTCCCAGCTCTGCCAAGTTGCTCCAACTGTTCCCTCCGCTGTTCATGTAAAACTACAGCTGACGCAACACAAATAATGGCATGTTCTTAGTCTTCCTTCTATTGATCATTGATCAGTACATTTTAAGGCCAGGAGATACTATTAGGTCATCTAGTCTGACCTTCCATATAATACAAGCCATACGCTTTCATCCAGTTACCATTGTAGTGAGCTGAATAGCTTGTGTTTTGATGAAAATATCTTCCAGAAAGGCATCCAGTGTTGAGTTGCAGACTTCAAGAGATGGAAGTGCCAAATTTTCCCTGGTTGGTTGGTAAACCGTTGCTCCACCCTTACTGACCTATTCCCAGTGACATTTGCTAGCCCCAAGGTTAGGGAATAGGGGCAGAGCTAAGCTTCCTTTTGCAGGTGTGGTGGGTAGTTCTTCATTTACTGGTTCTCAGATGTTTAACTTTCACCACTCTCCACATACTGGAAGGGCAGAGGCAGCACTAGGCAACCTTAACTGTGCTTTAATGTAGTTTATAGAATCATAGGACTGGAAGGGACCTAGAGAGGTCACCTAGTCCAGTCCCCTACACTCATGGCAGGACTAAGTATTATCTAGACCAGGGGTGGCCAACCTGTGGCTCCGGAGCCACGTGCGGCTCTTCAGAAGTTAACATGCGGCTCCTTGTACAGGCACCGACTCTGGGGCTGGAGCTACAGGTGCCAACTTTCCAATGTGCTGGGGGTGCTCACTGCTCAACCCCTGGCTCTGCTACAGGCCCTGCACCCACTCCACTCCTTCCTGCCCCCTCCCCTGTGTTGCCTGATTTGGGGAGGGTTAGTAGGGACAGTGGAATTTATCCACTTAATTTAGTTTTATTTATTAATTAATTTTCTAATTAATTAAGAATGTTAGTAATAATTAATAGATATTAATAATATGGGTATGGCTCGCCAATATGTGTGATCAGAAGATAAAAGTTCGTCTTGAATCAGGCTTCACAGAATTTAATACAAGGAGATTGGGGTATAACAGGAATTACACTGAGACAAAGTTTAGTCAAACAAGACCTTTTATTTAAAATCAATGAAACAAGAAGTAAATGTAAAATGTTAAAAGCAGTTTGATTACAAAGTTACAAAATATCACAGTTCTTTAAGAGATATGATATGATATTACACAATTCTAATGCACTTTGCAGCAAATAGTACTAAAGTGAATTTCACACCTCTGCTAGAGGAAGTATAGTTATAAAGAAACTGGTTATGAGTTAAACCCTTCTTAGCATAGATGCTTTAGAGGTGAAGTGGAAATTAAGAATTATTTCATACTCACAACTTTGAAAAGAATTAATACTACGACTAGCATTGACAGCTTTCGTAGGAGAAGGAGGCTTCGAAGCAGGTTGAGACGACCAGGAAACAGAGAGATGTATCGCCCGCCCTAATGGTGGATTATCACACCTTTTATAGGGAGAAATCTTTCCTCCTATGCCCAAATTTGTCTTTCCCCCATGGAAAGGTGAGGGTACCTGTTTTCATAGGCTGACCTTTGTGTACGTACTAATGACAACTATCTACGTATTTTGTGGTAGACTTGTTATATTTTGTGGGCAGAAATACCCTACTTTTGCACCTAACTAGGTGAAAGGTTAGCAGATATTCAGAAAGTCCCTAGACAATTTGCGTAGGTTTGTTTCCTAGTATCACTTTTCTGAGTAAGGGTCTTAAAGGTTGCTTTCAGCGTCACAGAGGAAATAGGCCAGAATGTCTGGTCTAGAAGTTTCTAGGTATCTTGCATTAAAGCTATTGCAAATTCTATTAATCTATGCAGCCTACACACTTTTATCAAAAAGACATTTTATACAGACCAACAGATTAATCCTCAGGGCTACACCCTGAGCCTGCCATGCCCTTTCTCCTCCTCCTGCCCCCCAGAGCCTCCTGCATGCCACAAAATAGCTGATTGGGAGGTGTGGGGAGGGAGGGGGGGCACTGATCCGTTGGTGGGAGGTGCTGGGAGCTTGGGGGAGGAAGCTTATGGGGGTGCTGCTGATGTATTGCTGTGGCTCTTTGGCAATGTACATTGGTAAATTCTGGCCCCTTCTCAGGCTGGTTTAACTGCAATGAATTGACAGCCCTACTTCCTATCCATTCTGACTAACTCCTGGCAGTAGCTCCCTCCCTGCACTTCCTTCTGCCTGAGTATTTGGGTGGGAACTGGCTGAAGAATTCATCTCTTCCTCTCTCTCCTTTGGGGAAGAGTTTGGGGAACTTCAGTCCCTGATTTTTTTTTTCATCTCTAGCTGTTATTCCACTTTGTTCTCCCCTTTCCATTCCTGTTTGTGATGGTTTTTCTTTCTGCGTCCCAGCAGGTGCTGGACTGGGGAGTGAGACCATGGAGCAGAATTCTCAACAGGAAGATGATGAGGAAGTGGAACCACATGGCACATTATTGCAAAGATGCAAAGGGAGTGTGTCCAGGAGTTGTGATCAGGGAAAAGCCTGTGAGAGTCAGCACATTCCAGAGAGGTGGCAGGGAAACCAGGCAATGCAGAAGGTTGGTTATTCTGTTTATTATCGGAGAACTTCGACTTCTCAAGGAAACCACGGCCCAGCAGAGAATCCCCAGGGGAGAGAGAAATAACACGTGTGTTGAGTGGGGGGCCTGGTCTACCCTACGAGTTTTTATCAAATTTAGCAGCGTTAAATCGCATTAACCTTGCACCTGTCCACACAACGAAGCCCTTTGTATCTATATAAAGGACTCTTAATTTCGATATCTGTACTCCTCCCCAACGAGGGGAGTAGCGCTGAAATCCGATATTGCCATTTTGGATTAGGGTTAGTGTGGCTGCAATTCAACGGTATTGGCCTCCGGGCGCTATCCCACAGTGCACCATTGTGACTGCTCTGGACAGCAATCTGATCTCGGATGCACTGGCCAGGTAGACAGGAAAAGGCCCGCGAACTTTTGAATTTCATTTCCTGTTTGCCCAGCGTGGAGCGCTGATCAGCACAGGTGACCATGCAGTCCCAGAATGAAAAAAAAGCTCCAGCATGGACCGTACGGGAGACACTGAAGCTGATCTCTGTATGGGGAGATGAATCAGTTTTATCAGAACTCCGTTCCAAAAGACAAAATTTTGGAAAAATCTCCAAGGCTATGATAGACAGAGGCCACAACAGGGACTCAATACAGTGCTGCGTGAAACTTAAGGAGCTGAGACGAGCGTAACGGAAAGCCAAAGAATCAAATGGACACTCACGGAGGGGGGACTGAGGACTCTAGCTATCCCACAGTTCCTGCACTCTCCGAAAACCATTTGCATTCTTGGCTGAGCTCCCAAAGACTGAAGGGTCAAAAACATTGTCATGGGTGTTTCAGGGTATATGTCGTCAGCCACCCCCACCCCCCGGTGAAAGTAAAGGGGAAAAAAAATAGTTTCTCGCCTTTTTTCAATGTCACCTTATGTCTACTGGATGCTGCTGGCACATGTGATGCTGCAGCGCTACACAGCAGCATCGTCTTCCCTTCCCAATGGCAGACGGTGCAATATGACTGGTATCCGTCATCATGCCATGAGTGCTCCTGGCTGGCCTTGCTGAGGTTGGCCGGGGGTGCCTGGGCAAAACTGGGAATGACTCCCGGTCATTCCGTTCTTTAAGCTTTATCTAATGGAGATTCAGTCCTGCCTACCTTCATGCCTTCCAGCTTCCATACTGGGCACACCACACAATCCATTGTCTACAGTCAAGCACTGAGGTACAAACGCATCTGCTCCAACCCCTCAGACAGAGACCAACACCTACAAGACCTCCACCAAGCATTCTCAAAACTACGATACCCGCATGAGGAAATAAGGAAACAGATCAACAGAGCCAGACATTTACCCAGAAGCCTCCTACTGCAAGACAAACTCAAAAAAGAAACCAACAGGACTCAGCTGGGGCTGTATGTGATGGCCAGTGAAAACCCCTCCAACCCATCATCAGGGATCTACAACCCATCCCTGGAGAATGATCCCTCACTTTCACAGGCCTTGGGTGGCAGGCCAGTCCTTGCCCACAGACAACCTGCCAACCTGAAGCATATTCTCATCAGTAACGCACACTGCACCATGGTAACTCTAACTCAGGAACCAATCCATGCAACAAACCTGGATGCCAACTCTGCCCACGTATCTACACCAGCGACACCATCACAGGACCTAACTAGATCAGCCACACCATCACCGGTTTATTCATCTGCACGTCCACCAATGTAATATATGCCATTATATGCCAGCAATGCCCCTCTGCTATGTACATCGGCCAAACTTGACAGTCTCTACAGAAAAGGATAAATGGACACAAATCAGATATTAGGAATAGCAATATACAAAAACCTGTAGGAGAACACTTCAACCTCCCTGGCCACACAATAGCAGATCTTAAGGTGGCCATCCTACAGCAAAAAAAAGTCAGGACCAGACTTCAAAGAGAAACCGCTGAGCTTCAGTTCATCTGCAAATCGGACACCATCAGGTCAGGATTAAAGAAAGACTGTGACTGGCTAGACAACTACAAAAGCAGTTTCTCCTCCCTTGGTTTTCATACCTCAACTGCTAAAAGAGGGCCTCATCCTCCCTGATTGAGCTAACCTCGTTATCTCTAGCTTCTTGCTTGCAAATATATACCTGCCCCTGGAAATTTCCACTACATGCATCCGACGAAGTGGGTATTCACCGACGAAAGCTCATGCTCCTGTACGTCTGTTAGTCTATAAGGTGCCACAGGACTCTTTGCTGCTTTTACAGATCCAGACTAACACAGCTAATCTCCCCCCCCCCCCCCCACCGCCATTTATCTCTGCTTTTATATCAGGATAGTGAACTCAAGCTAGCTAACTCCATGGCAAATCCTAGTGCAGTCAAGATCCAGGTAAATTTAACCTCCCATGTACCTAGTTGAAGTTACTCCTGGTTCCCCCTCCCTGGAGCTGATGGACATTCCTATTGGAGGGACACACACCTCCATGACATGGCACAAAGGAGTGAATGAGAGTGTGGGACTCATCCCAAGGAAAGGTGAGCTGCAAAATTGAAAAGCAAACAATGCAGGTGAGGGACTTGAGAGACCACAGTGACAAATGGTGCCTTAAAGTTCAGTGTGTGGGAATTAGCAAAAGGAAAACAAAATCTAGACAAGATTTTTATGGTCTTTAACTCCCTTGCAGCTTCTCGGATGACAAATAAGGGCTGAGCTCTGACAGAACTGTTTCCCTAGGGCATCCATAGGGTTTCTCCCTTGTGTGGGTCCTCTGATGTTGAATAAGGTTTGAGCGCTCAGTGAAGGTTTTCCCACACTGGCAGCATCCATAGGGTTTCTCCCCTGTGTGGATCCTCTGATGATTACTAAGGGTTCAGAGCCGAGCAAAGGTTTTTCCGCATTCACAGCATTTATCGGGTCGCTCCCTATGTTGATTCTCTGATGTCTAATACGGTTTGAGCGCCTACTGAACTACAGCTGGGGTGACCATGGGGTCTGAGCCGGGGCAGCAGCAGCAAGGGGGCAATGTGGGGGACTTGTCACTTGGGAAAAATGAAACAGCAAAATCTCTTTCTGTGCTGCAGCAAAAGCCTCTCGTTTATCCCCGAAACCCCCTGCATGTAACTCTCCACCCCTACCCTGGCACTCAGAAACCCGCTCACTCCTGTGCACATTTTTAATTTTTCTTGGCTTTGTACAAACAATTTCCTCATCAAAATGATCAAGGACATTTAAAATGTGAAAAACAAAACCAAAGAAACCCCCACCAGTCTCCCCACCACACATGGCTTGGGTCTGATTTTTTTTTTTCTGAAATTTTAAGGCAGTAAAACTCTGACTTCTATTGGCCAGATAACAAATGTCATTCTCCCATGCTGCACCTAAGCCTTGTCTACAGAGGTGCAAAGCCACTTTTGGCGATGGAACTCCTCAGTTTCAGTGACATGATAAAACCACTTTGATGGGAGTCGTAAGGGTTTTTATGCAAAAGTTTTGTCACCAAAGTGTTAGTGTAGACACTGTGCTTTATTTTAGTGCTGTGATTGGCCTCTGGAAGGCGCCTCTCAATGCCTATCCTGACCCCTCTAGTCAGCAGTTTCAACTCTGCTGCCCTGCAGCTGGGTAAACACCTTCCGCCCCTCCCCCTTTAAAGGCCCAGGAACTTTTGAAATTCCCCTTCCTGTTTGTTCAGCATGGAGTATTCACATCCCATCTTCCCAGCTGACCAGTGGGGCTCCACGCAGCAAATGCTATCCTGCTTGGAGCACTGCAGAACTGCTTGATCTGATCAGTATCAGTTGCTCTGACTCCCCCCTGTACCCAGCTACTGGCTCGCAGAACCACCCCAAATCCTCCAGCGGCCACCCTGGCAAGGCCTGGCCTAGCAGGCTGGGCAGTGGGTGTCCAGCTCCCCCCAGCTTTCTCCACCAGGGACCCACAGCCCCCAAGGTTGCAGGAGGCAACCCTGGCCCTGTGACGGACACACCCGGAATTGCTACGACCCTCTATGCCCAGCTGCTGGCCCATAGAGCCACCCCGAATCCTCTAGCTGCCCCCCAGGTGAGGCCTGGCCTGGCCGGCCTGGATAGCAAGTGTGCAGCCTCCTCCACAGGGGACCCACAGCCCCCAAAACTACAGGACTGGGGTTGACCTGGTGGCTGAATGGGGACTTAGAAAAATTTCTAGCGCAACCATCAGGGACCGGCCACTCATGCCTAACCGAGCCTGACAGGTGCCGTGTCCAGTGTGAGTGGTCATGAATTATTATAATCCTTACAAGATTCCCATGGAAGGTGGGTGTGGTATATAGTTTGAATAACAAGTCAAGAGAAAGGAAAGTCTGCACATGAAGGACAGAACTTCATGGAACAGTGGTTTTATTTATTTTCTCCCATGCTAACAAAGGTAGTAATAATATCTAGGTAATGCAATAGAGCCCTTTGACTAAAAAGCCTGGCAGTTCTTCCTTGTTGGTATTCTGGCATGCCCAGGCTGAAAGGACTTTCGCATTGATCTTCAGCCATTTCCCTCTTGCTCCTAGAGGGAAACCATAGTATTTGACTTCATTGGCCCCAGTCAGTTCTTTAATCTGATTTGTCAATGTTTTAAAATGCCTCGCTTTCTCTGCTCCGGCCCCTCCTCCTCTGCTCAGTTCCTTTCCCGGGCCAGGAGGTCACCTGACCTCTGTCTCCAACACCTTCAGTTGGCACCTTTGCAGAGAAGGGGCCCAGGCCATCAGTTGCTAGGAGACAGAGTGCCAGGCATTTAGGTGCAGTGGCCCGCTGCTCTGCAGCAATCACACAACCTTAGTCCACCACCTAGATATTAAGAACTTCCTAGGGGACACCGAGGCACTGTAGCGAGGACGGGACAGGAAGTATAAAAGCCTGGCCTCAGCGTTGAGTTGGGAGCAGGCTGCCAGAGAGGGCAGAAGCTGGTGCCCGAGCTGACTCCGGTCCCAGCCTGCCCCGTGCTTGGTACCTGGAGGAGCACTGGCCCGACCTGCCCTGTGCTCGTCACCCAGAGGAGCCGCCTGAACTTCCCCACATCCGACCTCCCGAGGAGTGGCCTGAACTTCCCCACGCCCGGTATCCTGAGGAACCCATGGCCTGGGACCCACCGGACGACGCCGGCGGAAGACAGGTACCCAATGAGGGGGAGTTTGGAAGTGACCCGGGGGTAGCCGACCCCGGTCAGGCTGCAGATATACCTGAGCCTAGGTCAGTGTGTTGCGGCCAGGATCCCCACTGACTGCAGCGGATCCACGCCGCTGCTAGGGCCCCGGCTGGCACGCAGAGGAGTGGGTGGGCCTGCGTCCCCCCTGCCACCCCTCTCACAGGTGGCAGTCTCCCCCTCACCTCAACGCTCAGGCGTAAGGGCCTGGGCCTATACACTAAACTGTTTGTCTGCTCAGCCCCTGCACCAGAGGGCCTGAGCTCCACTGACTTTTTGTTGCTCAGCCTTGCAGCTGGAGGCCTGAGCCCGAACTGACTCGGTATTATCGTCGCTGTCCCGAAGCAAGGGGCCTGACCTGAGTACGTGTGGCAGGCTGGTGTGGCTCCCCTCAGCCCCAGGGAGGGTCGAGCCCCGGCCCCACATGCACCCCCCCTCCTACAGGCACCAACACAGAATTCAGAGAAAACATTAAGAACATTCCCAGTTTGCCACAACTCTTAATAGATCCGGATGGAGAAACTATTTAATACTTGATCACAGGAATACCGTATTTTTCCGTGTATAAGACTATACTTTTTCCTAAAATCCTTAGACTAAAAATAGAGGGTAGTCTTATACACGGAAGTAAGCCCCCTGTTCCCTGCCTTCTGACCCCCCCAACCCCTATCAACCCCCCCACTCCTGAACTCCCCTGCCCTCTCTCCAACACCCCCTCCCTGCCCCCTTACCGCGCTGCCTGCACGTGGCTGGATCTG